>NW_013666037.1:272710-293179 GCF_000517525.1 Limulus polyphemus
CAAATAAATGGCAGATGGATTTTAATTATAATAAATGTAAGATAATGCATGTGGATTATCATAATTCGTATTTTTAGTACAATGTGGATGGGAATAACCTTAGTAGTGCTATGAAGGAAAGGAATCTTGGTGTAATAGTCGGTCAGTCTCTAAAGCCATCCAAGCAGTGTGCTGTTGCTAGTGGTAGGGCAAATAGGATTTTTGGTTGTATCTACAGAAATATTGAATACAAGTCTAAATACGTTATACTTTCATTGTACAGGTCACTGGTTAGGCCACATTTGGATTATTGTGTTCAGTCTTGGGTTCCTTACCTTAGGAAAGACATTGAATTCAGAGAAGGGTTACTAGAATGGTGCCTGGGATGGAGGGGTTGTCATACGATGAGAGGCTGAAATCTCTCAAATTGTTTTCTCTTGAAAAAAGAAGAGTTAGGGGGGATCTGATTGAGGTGTTTAAGATTGTAAAGGGAATTGATAGTGTTGATGTATCATTTTTTATATTTAACAATGAGAATATGAGGACTAGAGAACACAAATATAAATTTTGGCAAGGTAGGAGTCATCTTAAGCTAAGACAGTTTTATTTTTCTAACAGGGGTTGGCCTTTGGAATGGGTTGCCTTCAGATGTTGTAGAGGCAGTAAAATTAAATGAGTTTAAGAAAAAGCTTGATAAGTATATAAAAGAAAAGGGCTGGGTTTAAAATTTTATTATTATTAATTTTTAATCACTTTAATTTAGTTTTGAGCATGGAACAGCTGAAAGGAACCCAAAATATTATGTTATGTCACTCAGCACTATAAGTAGGTTTTATGGTTATTCATAATCAGTAGAAATTATAACTGTTTTTTTTATATTTTTTTTATTTCCAATATCTTAATGAACTTACGGTCCTTGGTAATGATCGGAAAGGTGAACAATATTCTGTATCTTGTGTATCCACAAACACAGTAAACAATAATAAAAAAGAAGGCTTTCTGAAATAGTTTAGTATTAGAAACTAGCCTACATAAGTCTTTGTGATAAAAACGTGATATGATAAACAGAGGAAAAGATTAGTATAGTATGCATATAGAGGCAAGGAAAAAATATACTAATGTTATGGTTATTAATGAAAAAAAGGATTGCAAAGAGAACATATAACACTGATTCAGAGCATTGCTTTTAAAACATTGAAATGAAAGCATTTTATGTTGAAAATCAATAAATCTGTGGCAGTTATCTTCAAACTTGAAGGGATAGAGGGAAAACAGATAGTCAATGCCGTCAACTCTTGGGCTACTCATTACCAACGAAAAGTGTAAATGACCGCCACTTATAACATCCCCACGTCTGAAAGGTCAAGAATGTTCGATGACGGGAATCGAACCAGTAATATCCGCAGCTTGAGAGTCGAGCATCCTAACCACCAGGCCATGCCAGAGCTGAATAAAAATCAAAGGAAATTTTTATTAAAAAAGCAGAAAGATCTTAATTAGGACTTTGCGTTTACATATATCATAGAGCAGCCAAAAAGCATTGATGTAAATTAATGAAAACTCTTTGAGAGATAGTGTTCGATAACAACAAATAATCTTTAAAATAATTTACAAGTAAGTTCCTTAGTTTATTTCAAAGTGTTCTGTTTTTCTTTCTTTTTATTGTATGCATTTTCGCTAAGAAAAGCGTACAGTGCACAGCTGGGTAAAATGTCCTTAAAAACTGGAAACTCCTCTTAAGCGGAAGTATATATAAAAAAAGGATAAAAAATAGCACATACATATAAATATATATATAATGTCAACGTAACAGTGACACCCAGGTGTTCCTGGAGGAAATTTCACATTCGATATGTTATTGACACGGTGACAGAGCGCACGAGGGCGAGGCATGCGACCCCAATCTCACTCTCAGCAGGCTACATGGCACCCTCATGTGACATGTCCTGACAAATTGTCTTGGTGTCGTAGGGGCTGACCGCCGAATTCTTTGCAACACCACGGCAGGTGAGGAGGAGTGCTGCCAGCTCGTGCTGAATCAAAATCCTCCTATGGTGCGTCTGACGTCAATAGTGTTGATTTCGACTGTTAGATCAGGAAGGATGATCTAACAGATGACACCATGCTCCACGTGCTTGTGTAGCTCGCAGGAGAGAAAGATTTCTAAAAACATGTGGATCCTAGCACAATGAAAACACTGTTTCCACAAAGGTCAATCACGTAGAATTGTATTTTTGTGTTGAAATTATATGATCAAATCTGAGGAAAAATGGGAATCTATTTAAACCAAAAACATATATTAAAGTAACAAACATTTAGGATGTGTTTTAAATGAAGATATTTGTTTTATATTTTAAAAATGTTTTATTTCTTTATCGCGCTAAAACATGTCAACAAGAATAAAAGGAACTTACCAGACATGTCTTCATTAAACGTACAAGTTATTTTAGCTGATTGATACATGATTTGATTTCAGTTATTGTTGCTTTTTATAAGTGAAGAAGACTACCATATTTCGCCTTGTGTTTAGAGTATATAACAGAAAAATAGACTAAATATATAAAATGTGGTGTATTTTATCGAATTTGTTTAACTTTTACTGAACAAAAATCAGTGTGTTTTCGTCCTTTTGTTGACATCTATCAACAAACTTTAAGCGTTTGTAATAGTGACTACATTAACCTATTGCAAAATGAAAATAAAGTGTTTTTACCGTAATGACTGTTTATCCTTTAAAACAAGATTCCTATCCAAATGATCGTTGAACCTTAAAAAAAGTATTAGGTGAAGAAATGTCGATATACTCTTTATGCAATTTTCATACATAAGTGTATCTACCTTGATTTGTCATAAATATCTCTCACAAAAAGACTCTATTGCATCAGCGGTAAGTACTAACTTAAAAATGGTAAAATCCGGGGTTTGATTCCCAGCAGTAGATAGAACGCAGATAACTCATTGTGTAACTTTTTTCTAAAATAGACAATCTCCAGCTCACAAAGTGAAACACATTAGCCTTATAAACCAATATGGAAAAATAATTTTTTCCTCTTCACATTCCATTCAGAAGTACATAAGTTTAAGTAGCATCGGTATGTATTCCTCTCGTTTTAATTCTACTGCTTTTTTCCATTCTACTATAACAATGTTTTATTCAAAGCATTGTAATTTTAACTTACTAAAAATAATTCCTGATAGTTGAAGTTTATGTATTTTACAAGGTAATGTCCTAAGTTTATTACCTTAGACTAATTACACGTTGGTTGCACATGAGTATTTAGTGTAAATGTTAAGTTACAAATCCTGTTGACACAAATTCTCAAACACTAAAATAAATTTGAGACTCCAGTTGTAGTCACGACATTTTTGTAATGTTGTATATCTTCATATAAAATATATCATTGGACACTTGAATACGCATTATTAACATATATATATATATATTATGCATACGTGTCTCTCATATCTATCATCAATAAGACTTTGCTCTACTCCAAACGATCTAGTTTCAAATACTTTACTAAACCACCCACTCCTGCCATCTAGTTCTTAGAATGAGAACCATGTTGAGTAACTGCAAGGATGCTGCATTTTAAAGAATGGTTAGTTTTCTATTGCCAAGAATTATAGTTTCAAACTCATTTGCCCACGACACTATTTTTTCTCTATATCTTTTATGCATGTATGTGTATTTATACATTGACTAATTGTTTCTTAGAATATCCTAATAGCTGGTTGAATCATCGTTGCATAGAACTAAAAAAACAAATACCGGAAGGTGTATTGTTCAGTCGTAACCTGTTCTTTGAGAAACTTGATCTGCAATGTTTTAAAATGTCGGCGGTTGATTCCGGTGGCGAATGTGACGTACAAATTCACAGAGAGCAAGTTGTCCAAAGAACCAGACTCGAAAATTATCATGCTTTTCAATCTACTTTCGGATCTTTGGAGCGTAGCTTGTACTTTCGGAGCAACACTAGCAGGAACACGAACCTCGTGTGGTTTTCCTCCTATGTTTATTTTACCGCTAGTACAAAAAAGAGTAAAACATTGTCATCAGTCCTCAACACACACACTTCCAGACATCCATTTTCCACACTTTTGCTTTTAGCACCGTTGTATATTCGTATTTGGTATAAGTTTTTCTGACTGGTTATTTCCAATCATATTAGAGATTTTATCATGTTTTTTACATGGTGTGATTGGAGTAAGTACTGTTGAAGGATCCGGTGATTTGAAGCACAGTGTTACTTTAGTTATACTTCACAAAGTTAAGCTATCATCTCTTTTTCGGTCAGCTATCAGGGACTAGCGGTCAGATATCTGATTATAATGGAGCTTGTAATGTATACGTCCAAAACTCGAATCTCGGAAACTACCACACCAATCATATCATATCATCAATCATAACAGGGTAATATTTTTTATAGCTAGGCAGTATTTTTGTAGCTGAGCAATAAACAAAACAATTGATATTTCCACAAAAAATTATATGTTTCAGATTTAACCAATAAAAATTACAAAAAAAGGAGTAAGTTTCAAATACATAACAATCAAAAAACAAATTAAAAAAATTATTTGTTTTTCTTTAGTGAAAATCTCATGAGTTTTGCAATAAAAAGGCAAGGCACTTTCATTGATAACTACGTCCAGAAAGAAATACTTCAATAAAATCTACTCTGTGATGTAATGCTGTGATGATAGCTCATTTTTAAACTAAAATTTCAATAAAATCCTTTTTCTCATGGACGATAAACATTAGTGAATGTCAGTATGAGTACATTGTTGTAGAACTGTCAGATAATTCCAGAAAAGGCCACAGGAACTAGAAGTTATACCTGCCCGGAGGGCGAGTATTTCTGCCAGTTTTTATAATGGTAAGTGTATTTTCTTTTGATTATCAATGCTCTTATACTCTGATGAGAGATAAATTTAAATAGCAAGTCAAAGAAATTGTTTTTGATAACGAACGCTTGCTAGACAAGCACGCATTATCATGCCTTTGAAAGTCAGAGAAACTATTGTTCTTGTCCATTATGTTGTAAATTAATATTACATGTATTATATAGTCTATCAGTCATGATCAGTCTATTTTGCCTGAGCAAATAAATGGTGTGAGCACGAGCGCGGCCCAGTTGTTAGCGTGTTGGACTGTGGATCTGAAGTTTCGTGGCTCACGTCCCGTTACTGCCAGAATAAAAAATCGCGCTCAGAACTTTGGAGCCATAGGTGTGTTATGAGAGTGACGATCAAATCTCACTATTCGATTGGAGCAGCTTAAGCTCTAGTAGCTTTGCACAAAATTCATAAAAACATTAAACAAATGTATGTGTCAGGGAGAGGTGGCTGTAGTAAATCGACCAACCACTCAGGAAGTTCATATTAACAACATAGCAGAAACATTATTATTTGTCAGCTTGCTTATTACGTTTTATAATTTCCATCGTTATTATTAGCAATATTTATTACGTGTGTGTGCACCGAAACCGAAAATTCTTAATTCATTTCTTGTAAGCTAACGCCTTTAAGTAAAAAGGATATTCCTCTCTTGAGTATTCTAAAATCCCAATCTGGACACATCTTTATAATCTGACTGTATCAATATTTTGTATCTGACAGGAATGTTACATATTCTTCCCAAAAGCGATTCATTTTCGATGTTATCACACTACCTACAAAATGTTAGACAATATCAAAAGTTTCACTATAACTGTATAATGGACTGTGGTTCTCACGTGACATACTGATGTAGCACAAACTATGTCTAATGTATTAAAATGCTCAGATCATTCTAGCCCTAATAAAATATTCTTACTAAACTGTTGTGTAGATTACAAAATAATTCAAAAAAATGGGTGATTGACATTTATCACAAACTTAGATCTCTAAAAATCTCTTGAAAATAACTAGTTACTTGACAAAGACTCTTTAGTGTTAGCATCTCGTTATCGAAATATTTACAACTTTATATGGGTTGTGGATGTCACATGATTTGCTGATTTGTATATTTACAATCATTTTAATCTAATGTACTTAACCCTTTGTATTGTGCATGCTATATTCTGGTACATTAACCAACTTCAATACTAAATACACTTTTTATCACCTTAGACAAAACGAGCTAAACATAGTGACTTTGTTAAAAATAAGTATTGGATTATTTCTTTTTACTAATAATGAAGTTTAATGGAATACAGAAAATATTAGTTTAAACATAAATCCATATCGAGTGCTGGAGTGTTATCGTGAATTTATTGGATTGACAATATATATATATATATGTGTGTGTGTACTTAGAAATATTGTTTTCTTTATTTTTTGTTGAGCACAAGGCAACAGAATAGATTGTCAATGCGCTGCCTCTTCAGGTATCGAAACCCGATTTTTAGCATTATAAACCCTCAGACTTATCACTGAGACACCGAAGGTGTTTATAAATAGCAATTTAGTATGTTCTATCAATGTCACCTCACCCCCACTGGCACAGCGATAAGTCTGAAGGCTTATAACGCTAACACCCGAGTTTCAGTACTCGTGGTGGGCACATCACAGATAGCTACCTTCTCCCATTTATGAAATGCCGACCAGAAGAAAGGCAACCGGATGGCATTACCCACAACTTTTGAAATATTCTTCAACAACGAATAGTGGGATGGACTGTCTCTGCTGATCATTTCCTGAATCCCAGTCTTACTCGACGAACACAAAACTGATCATAAACCCAGCCCTGATCTCCCAAATGTTCATCATCCTTTTTCTCAAATTCCAATCAAACTACATCCTCCACTATTCCACATGGGAATTTGCTCCATAGATTTACTAGTTCTGGAAAAATATGACTGCCTTCTCTAGTAATTTCTGTCATTTCCAAGTCTAAAATTTGTGACCCCTTTTCCTATTACCCTTAGAAATGAATACGAAAAAATTATAAGCTTATAATACTTACCTATGATTTTGTACCATATGTTTCTATTAAGACACCAAAGATTATCCTCATGGTAGTCCTTTTTCCTAGGTGGAACGTATTAATCCCGAAATGAAATAAATATGTATGTTCTTGAATATTTCCCACTTTTCTTCAGAATTCACTTTTAACTCAGTTGGCCAATCACAGCCTCAAAATAGTAAACACTATAACCAATGAGTTTGAGAATGCATGGGACAAAATTTAAGTACAAGACACATAAAAACAAATTTGTTACTTCAGGTATTGTCAATGGCTTCCCTGAAAATGGCTATTGACCAACAAAATTACCTTAACCGGCTATGACATGTTATTGTAACTATTTTTAAAAAGGAAATGCAATCTGTTGATAGCTAACCCACACACGTGTATACACACACACACACACACACATATATATATATATATATACAGAGGTATGTATACGTTATTTTAAAACGATTTTTATTATGCAAGTCAGCAAGTCATGTGACAATCATGTCCGGTAAAAAACCGCAGTGGAACGTCATATATCAGAACTATATTTTCACACTGGTTGGCATTACCTAAGTAGTGTGATGCCACTGAAAATTGATCACTTTTGGGAAGGATATGTAATAGCTCTTTCCAGCAATAAATATTCAGACACTTAGATCAGGGATTTAGGATCTCCAAGGTTTGGATATACCTTGTATTAATAACATTAGTAAAAAAAAAGAAAAAATATGGATCAACTTGGGGTTCCAGAACCATCCAGAAAGGGACCTAGAACGAGTTATAGCCCAGTCATAGTAAGTAAAGTGCGATGTCTTATAATAGGTAAGAATTCAAAAACACAAAATTCAGTAGCACAAGCTGTCTAGCTGACCCATGCAACACTATACAACATAATCAAAAAAGATCTATGTCTTTAAAAGTGACGGGAGTCGTGTGTTCATAAACTGCTTCTATGACATATTGGTTCTAAGTTGCATATCTGAAATAGCTGGAGAACGAAACAAGCATGCATGCTATTCAATACAAAGATATACTAGTCAAGTTGTCAGATACAACACCTATGGATTTCTGTATGGTTGGGCTGTTGAAACAGGTACTGGGAAACCATAATCCTCGTCCGCCAGATAGCTTATGAAAACCATGCATGGAGGATGGTTGCTTTAGACATAACACCCTTACAACAAAGACTTTTCCAATAAAAATTACATTGCAGGGTTGTTGTAAAGATATATGGTCATCAGATAGAGTATGACTGGACGTGGCAATATGGACTGCAATGACGTCTTAAGGCTCAAAATCATTTTAATTTTTAATCTTTGTATAACTGAAAGATAAGTCGTTGTGCATATTTTTGATGTACAATACGATGTATTTAATTCAAATATATTTTTTTATTTGTCACACATTGACTCACCATGTATTAATAACATATATGAGCATGTGTGGGGAAATGCAGTAAACAAATACTTTACCAGAGTATTAAGATATCTAAAAGTGATACTGTTGTTTCCCTTCACACAAAATGTTCAGTGGTCTGTAAATGAAATATTGTTAATAAGCTGTCCTTATATTCAACGAAGTGAAAGCTGCTGATATGGCTCGCGTAATACTGGAAAAAAATTACATATATTTGTTGGAGTTGCATTTTTTTAAATGTGGTAACATTGAATTAATGACAAGCTTGAGATATTTTATGAAATTATTATTTAAAGATCATGCCAGATTAAAGGAAGACACAATGTATAAATGACTTATTTAAATTTGTTTTTAAATATTCTTACGTTAATTAATATTCATTGATTATTTTGGTGGTCTTAATGTGGGCTGTTGAAAAATGTAGCATGAGGCACATATAAGTAGTCTCCCGGTGGGACAGTGATAAGTCTATGGAATTACAACACTAAAATGCGGGGTTCGATTCCCTGCAGTGGACATAGAAGATAGCCCAATGTGGTTTTGCTCTAAAACAAACAAACAAAGCACATACGTAAATTGTGTATGAAATAATTTAGCTTTTGTCAAGTTATAACAAGCTTCTTAAAAAGGTAAGTTGGAAACCAAATCTTGCATTAATTAATCTCCCAGGATCAACAAATAGTATTTAGTGCTTCTAAAGCTACTAACCAAGTATCAGTTACCAGATAGCACACTAGCAGTTACATCCCTCCTCTCAGTTGTAACTAAAGCATTTTCACGTCAATGATAGAAGATTTTTCACATACATGTGAAACCATAACTGTCAGCCCGCAAGAGTTTTACACCCTTTTCCTCTACTAGAACCATAGTACTGTCATGACAACCAGGTGATAGTAGGAGATTTCCATATGCATGTGGAACATTAACAATGGACCTGACAATAAAGCATTTCTCTGAATAAGTCTCAACTGAACTGAATTGATCAGATCACAAATAATCAGTAATCATTACCTTTAGCATAGGAGGATATGTAAATAATATGTTTTATTGCTTTATATCATATCTAAGAAAGATTTGTTTGCAACCACCCAAGTTGCGACATTTAGCCTAATATTGCTGACTGAAATTTTAGCCCATCAGATATTGTGTTGGTTTGGGTCATTTGAGAAGCTTCTATATTATCTTAGCCTGAAAATGTCACCTTTGCTTACATGGACTGCAGTTGACGAGGCCATGGAAAGAGAGCTCCGAAGCTAAATATACCACTGTTGTCAGCAAGCACAACTACCACCATAGAGGGCAAACAAACAACAACAAAATAATTGCAGCCATGGCTTCAGAGAAGCAGAAAGTAACTGATTCCATTACAGATTTAGCTTCCATAACCAAAGAAACAACTGTAGCAGAGTTGGCTACCAGCACGATGCTACAAAAGTGATGTCTATCAATGTTACATTCAAGTTATCAAAATCCTCAAAGCTTCTTTTTTCTATTTTGTAATGGAGTCAGTTTATTTACTTTACTTCACAAAAATTTTAACTTCCAGTTGTATCGTTTTCACCACAGATTAATTCAAAGATATTAGGTAGCTGTTTACCCAAGTCACAAAAACCACCGAATGATGACTACTTTTGACACGCTGTATATATATATATATATATATATACACTCTTTATGTGATATTTTAAATTAAAGCGGAAAATAATAGTATTTATTGTATTTCTAGCAAAAGATTATTAAACTTTGAGACAAAAAAGATTTGCTGCAAGAAATATTGTGCTGTTTCACTTTTATTTTGACATGCATATTTATTTGATTTTGATAAATCGCCACCTTGTGGTGAACCGTGATGTTGCGATGACGTATTTTGGGATGGAATGTTTTCGTTCAAGGACTTTTTTGTTAAGAATGTGTTAATGAAGGTTGTATAAGTAAATCTTAAAAGTATGGACTACAAAATTGAAATTTTTACTGCTGCAAGAGATGGCAAACTTCAGAGGTTAAAGGTAAGATTGAAAGTGAAAAAAATATCTAAAGATAGTGTAAGCTAGGCTTAACGTATGAGTAGAACTAGAGTAGAAGCTAAACTTCCTGATTATACTGAAGTCTCGAATTTTGTCATTGCGTCACTTGTTTTTCATGAGTTTTAACCTCGTAATGTTGAGACAACAAATGAACTACCTTAACCCAACAGTTTAGTTTACTTTTTAAGTGTTATTCTAATATTACACCTAGAGTTTTGGCTATAGTGATACTATTAATCATAGAACGTGGAATAACTATTACTTTTAGTATTAACACTAAACATGTACTAATGATGTAGATGATGAAGGCTTTATTATTTATAAGTTTACTGTAAAATGTATTTATTATTATTACTATTAGTTTATAGTTGTATTATTAATCATACTATTTGTGTTGGTATCGATGAAATATAAAACTAAAACTAAAATAGACGTTATTTTGTCATGTACATGTAATAAAACTAATAATGTGTCTTGGCATTGTTAATGTTATGAAGACGTGTGTATTTTTAGGCTGGTTTTAACTTAAGAATAATTATACATGAAATAAATGCAACTTTGGTATTATAAAAGTACTTTTTGTTAAAACATTTCCTTTGAGTTTAGACTTATGTAAAAACTTTGTGTTATTTGTACATTGTTGAAAGAGAATCTAAGTAATAAAAACAACAGAAAAAAGACAAAGAAAATTACACAAACAGGTAAAAAAAGAGTCAAACTATTTTGGAATACAGTATCAATAGCAGCTAAGCCAAGCCTATGCCATGTAAACTGAGTTAATAATTAAGCTGTTATTAATACAGTTTTCTAATCAATGGCTTCCCATTATTGTCCAACACTTGCTGTTAAACCTACTGTTTTGTTTATCCTTTTTTATAATTTGTTTGCTTTGTACATCTATATATATATTCCAACATCATTTCCAATCATTGGCTAAATATAGAACTTTTTTACCTGTTTGTGTAATTTTCTTTGTCTTTTTTACTGTTGTATTTTTTCTGATTGATTTTTTTCCATTGTCTTTATTACTGCCACAGGTTGAAAGAATATAATAATGGAAACCTTCAAAACAACACAAGAAGTGTTAGGTACTTCATAACTATCCAGTAATTAAATGGATAATCTACTAATCTTTTAAAGATGTTTTTTATTCAGTATGTGTATGTTGTGAGCTTACTAATTTCATAATTCTTTTGCAGTATGTGAGTGTTAAGATTTGTATTCAACCTCAATGTTTTTCACTGAATATTTAAATGTAATGAAAATATTTATAAAATTGAATGTAGTCAATGTAATACTTTATAAAATGGGATGTGCTTAACAATATACACTGATATAGCAACAATACATAGCTAGAGCATACCTCAAGCAATTCTAATGATGAGTATTCTTCATTTTATGTTTTAACCTTTTGGATGCTATAATCCAACTTGACATTTATAGCCACTTGATATGAAAAGTAGATTTACCCCACAATGTCACAAAAACATTTCCTCGTATTGTGTCAGTTGGGATACTCACACATCCTAGAATTTCTCAACTTAGTACCAAGAGTGTGTAGATCACCTAGCAAAAGTGCAACTAGTGGTAGTGAATTTTAATCCACACAAAATTTAATTATGCACTCAAAGGGTTAAGGTACACTGACTACTGTGACTACTTTAACCCTATTGCCATTGGTCAAAGGCCATGTCATATCACATTTGTTGACTTGCATTCAAAATTTTATTGAACTACTATTTTATGGATATATGTCAATAAGTTTGGAATCAAATTGTAGGTTATAATTTAAATTTCAATATGATCCCTTAGTTAATTTCTTAATTTAAAAGTAACTATTAAAATAGAAATCCTAAATATTGATTTTTGTGTATCACTTGTGATGTTGAATGCAGCATTGGTTCAAATTTGATGTTTGTGATGTCCAAATACAAAATCTATAGTTTCTTACGAATTAGAAACTCAAACTAGCGATATTGACAATATAGAATTTAAAATGAGAACCTTCTTTCTATCTTTTCTATTTGCTGAGATATTACTACGTATACTGAATCAAACACTGGCCATGCCCACCTCTTTCCAATTTTAGAAACACTTACATATACATACTTCTCTCTGTGATATGTGAATAACCAATCAAAAGCTTAGAATGTCCCCCACATAGTTCTCTGAGCTTTTACAAAGCATTTACATGCGAAGCCCTTTCTTTTCCTGATAGTTTTCAAGCGATAAGGTAAGCTCGAAATTTCATATTTGTTTAGACTAAAATACAACTTAGTTACTAAGCTTGGTAAATTATAGGGGGAATTCTATGGTATATGTATATGTAAAACCTAAAAAAATTATTTCATTTCTCATCGTCTACGTGCAAAATTTGATAAGGCTTAGCAGCAAATGAATACAAAGTTCATAATTAGAAGAGATAATTGTTTGCTATATTTCTCTATTTACTGTTCTATGTTTTTAAAAAAAGTTTAAGAACTTGTTTCTAAATAGTAATAATGTATATACATATATAATATAATGTAACTGAAATATGACTGTATTTTACAAAATTATTTTTAATTTTTTTCTTACTTACTTTACTGTTTTCTAAATTACATTGTTTGCCCATGATGTTTTTCTTGCTTTTCCCACCATGAATCCTTGTCAGGTAGTAAGATATTTTGAAGATGAATGATGCCACATCCAAGTAAAATTGCTATGTGATGAATTATTTAAAATAAGACATTACATTTCCATCCATAACAACATAGGAATATGGTGTGAATGTTGTGTCAAACTGAAGCAGATTACACACAAAATACCTCAATATTATTGAAAAACTATGCAGTGATGAATATAATTAAAAGAGCAACATGAAGGTAATTTTAGTCTGTGTCTTGTAACATATAAAGCAATCTTCTTCATTCTCACTGTTAAAATTTGTGCCTTTACATGTAAAAATGCATGTTAATGCAAACACTGAAAATGGCTGGCTAAATGGATTTTGTTAGAAGTGGTGAAGATTGATAACCCTTTCTAAGAACTTAAAAAGAAATTGGTAATTTTGTGGAAAGAAAAGGATGAATTTGAGTATTTATTTATTCTGAAGGGTAGGGATATCTTGAACGACCAAATGGTTCCTTGTTCTCTGTGTGTTATATTCTCTTGTCTAGTGTCTTGCAAATCTTGTGTACTGTTATTTGTTGATGAACATAATTAGGTATCTGATGTTAAAGAAATGGTATTGACATTTAAAATTGGACCAGTAATTTCATTCTTGCATCATTCATATACATCTGGACACTTTTTTTTTTCAAAAAAAAAATTTGTACTTGATGATGTAATTGGGTATTTGGTTATGTTTTTCTTCACCATTAAGCAAACCCTCATCATTAACAGTTGAATATGATTGGTTATCTAGTACAGACATCATTTTTGGCTTGATTGTCATTAAAGTCAGATAGTTTTTTTCTTTCCCTCCCTCTAGCTCTTTTGTTTGTTTGTTTTTGTAACATTTATGAATGGTTAGCCATTTGGCAACTACTCCAGAACTTTACCATTTCATCTTCAGTGTAAGATCTAGTACACTTTGAAGTTTGTTGTAAATTCTTGTACTCTAGGGCATGCTTAGTTTTTAGGTTATTTTGCTCTGGAGTAGTGGAAGCAGCTTTTCTTTTTCCAACAGGTGAAATTAATGTGCTACATAGTAATTTACTCCACTTTAAAATTGCCAACTACTAAAATGTTATTCAATACCAGATTCTTTTTTCCATTTTAAAATCACTCACATTAACTTTCACTACTGACTCAGACACTAAACATGTGACCCCAAAGTAATCATCAGAGTTTCCACATTATAACCTTTAACATCTCTTGTAGACAAAAAATCTGAATTCTTAATGAAGTATTTTTTACTAAAATCTGTCTGTGAAGTCAAAATGTTGACTGCTCTGAGTGCAAAGTGACTTTCATGTTTAGAATAAAAATACTTTCTTTATCTGAAAATTTTCAAAATTCATATGCATAATCTCTAACACCTCCTAAATAATATCACATGGTTTTTTTCTCAGAAAAACTATTTTAGCTGGGATTTTTCCAAACCCTAATGTGACCAACCTTGTAACCACCATAAAAAGGCCTCATCGTCTTGTTTCTTCTCAAGTGGATGGGGAAGACAGATTAATTTTTGTAGATTTCAAAGATGCATTTTAGAAAGCCAAGAAATTATAATATTACTATACTGGTGCACAAAAAACCACTGTAATTTATCTGACTTTCTAACTAAGTTATATGTGGGTTAAAGAAATCTCATTTCTATTCAGAGCAATAACTTACTCAGTAGACTTCAATATTGCCAGTCACATTCAAATTTCTCCTTCAAGCCAATTACAAATGACTGTCAGACTTACATAGTTTGAAATGTGCTCTTTCTGTTGGTTATAAACACGTACTTAAGAGAAGTAAGCATGAGAAGACAAAAGGTTTCAAAAGAATGAAGTAGTGGCATGGCCTCATCTGTTTGCAAAATATATTGATATCTCAGCAACTCAAAAAGGTAGGAGGTTCTTATGTTACATTCTAGCTTATAATTGTCTGAAATTTGAGTTTCTAATTTGATAACCATTATAGACATTGTATGGTAGGCATAATAAAATATGAGCTGAATAATAAGACAAGAAGACATGCCATATGACACAAAAAAGCATGTTTGGGATTTTTGTTAAAGTGATTAACATGTGCATAATTAGAGAGGGCACTAGTTACGATAGGGGTAGTGTCACACTCCTACTGGTGGAGGGTTGCTCCATGATCATTTGCATGTTAGTATGCAGTAATAAGTGGAAGAAACAAGGCTAGTGGCTTGCAAACATTTGTGCCAATAGAGGGCAGTACAAGTCAAGAAGGCTTTGTGTGAGAGAGGATGAGTATCTAATGGAAATACATTTTCAGTTTAGGAAAATGTTAATTTGTATGAAAGCATAAATCAAATGCTTTCACTAATGTATATGGTTTTTCCTAATGGAAAGCTAGTTTTTATGGATATTTTTCTTTCATGAAACTTTGCATTAGAATAATTTTATGAATTTTTTATCAACAACATATAATGTGAGCTTTTAAATTTTAACAGATATTATATGAAATATTTACAGGAAATTCTAGAACAAAAACCTAAAGAAGAAATTACATCTTTAGTGACAACTAGACAGAATGGAGCAACACCATTAGTCATGGCATCTCGAAATGGACATTTAGAAGTGGTGGAATACTTGCTAGAAGAATGTAAAGCTGATATTGAACAGGTATTATGCTATATTAGGTGTATGCAATAGCTGTTTTTTATTTTTTGTTGTGATGTAAAAACTACATTCCAAAGTTGGGGGTATATCCAGAACACTGCTTTAACGTTATCTAATTTGAAAAATCTTGAGTGCTGTTAGATACAGTCTGTGAGGAAATTGTGGAGGAGGACTCCTTCGGCATGAAAAAAATAAATAAAAAGAGAGAGCCACTCAGATATACTTTACTAGCATTTGACATTGTTTTACAGGCTTTCTTAATAAGACCAAAATTTAGTTTTTTCTATTGCAGTCAACATAATTGCATACAATTAAAATGTGCTTTATGATGGGTGAAAAATGTCTGGAAAGCAGCAACTATTAATGGAATTACCTATCACTTTCCAATTGTACGAATGATTTTTACTGTATGAAACCATTTTAGGAGGAAAACACAAATAAGTGGGTAAATATTTCTGCTAAAAGATTTGTAACTTTTTTTTTCCTTGCCAAAAATATAATCTTACTATCAGTAAAAACTGCAAAATTCATAGTGATGAAAAAACACAAATTAAGTTTTTTATGTTTTGAAATTGAATGAAGGAGAATTTAGTAAAGCATACAATTGAATATGTGTTCAAAATGTCCAAACCTTTTGTGTGGTTTGTTTTGTATTGCAGAAAAGAACAAAAAACTACTGGATGAGATAGTTTGAAACTTGAGGTGAACATTCTGCAAGTAAAATATTTTTATGTATTCAAAACTTTAAAGATTTCATTGTGATATATATGCTTTTAAGAAACAAAAAAATTTTTATCTTTGTAATAAATTTCACTTATTGACTTATGTCTTCAAACATTATCATAAAACTTTCCTATACGTGCGGTTTTACTGTGTTAATGGTTACTAGCACATAATAAAAATAACTTTTCCCATACCAAAATTATAAGCAAGCTGTCTTAGACATTTAATTGTTAATCAGAGAATTTCATTTAATATATGTGATAAGTCATGGGCATAGCCAGCACTAGGGATGGTTAAAAAATTATGGACCCTTTCTTCTATACAAAGAATTTAAGTCATTTACATGAAATTCAAGTGTTTATTAAAAACAGACATCAGAAGATAGTGGACCTATTACTTTTTAGAATATTGGGGTGATTGTTCAACCCCACCCTGGCTACACACCTGTAATAACTTTAAAACCCATTTTCTATTTTTTATATATTTCCATTTCTTTTTTACCTTCTTTTTTTTGTCCATTCAAGCTGTTACATAGACCAATGAGGCATAATATAAAAATTTTGAAAGAAACAGTGGCATTCATATGGGCTAGTGCAAAATGATCAAAGTCTAACTCATCACTTTCCACAAAAAACATTTCTTATCATTCTGCAACATCATAACTTAGATAATATAAACTGACAAAGAAACCTTTTTGCAAGCTTTAAAAAAAACAAAAAAAACTGGACTGTAATTGTAATGATGGTAGTTCACAAACATATTTTCATCTAGCAACATCTCACTAACTTAAGCTTTAATTTTTTATCTCTGTGTGAGCCTCTGCTGAACTCTAAGCCATGTTGACTTACACAGTTAAAGAGCCTTAAATAGTTGTAGTGTTTATAACACTAGCCTATGAATTCTCAAAGCTGATATATAGGCAGTTACACCAAGACAACCAACATTTAGAAAAAGTGATTGGCAAAATTGAAAACAAAAAACCACTTATATTGAAATTACTAAGTTCAAACAAGTGCTGTTTTGTTCAAAATTATTCCAAGATCTATAAGTAACATATTATGCTGAGAAAATATTCAGGCAATTTACATATATTAATGTTTTTGTTTGTTGCTTGCTGAAATCAACCACTTTTCAAAACTTACAACATTAAACAAGTCTTTCTGTATAAAATTAAAACTGTTTTATTGGGTAAATTTCTACTCTGAAGTATTTAACCCTCTCACCCTGGGTATTTACTGTGCATGACACAAGGTTTTAATGTCTTACATTCAAAATTTTATGAAACTACTTTTTGTTCATGTTATACCAATTAGTATAGCATAAAATTGTAGCTAATAATCCATATTTCAATATTAGTATATAAGTTCAAAAAATTCTTAATTTTATAAGGCAATATTTAAAAAATCCTGAATTTCCCCTAGTGTGACACATTTTCTCTAGGTATTTTGTCATCTGTGTTTTATCTACCCCACCCATAAACCACAAAATTAAACATAAATTACTTACTATAAAAGCATCATTGCTCAGACAAACCACAATTTTTATAGCCTTCAATTTTGTTTGTTTACAGAGCTATCAAATAGAAAATCAGACTCCTCCTGCCACACCCATCTGTCACATCCTCTCTTTCAGGATTTGTTAATAGTTCTCTCTTATGTTTAGTTGTATATTACCTATAACCAACAGAAAGTCAAAGTTTTCTTCTATCATATGAGATATTCTATTATGTTGTGTTCTGAACACAGAATAATCAATTTCACTTGTAATACAACTTTGATTCCCATGGGAATCACAATGGCCAGCCTGGATGCATTTTTAACAGCTCTTGTTGCATAGTTAGAAAAGCAGAAACATTGTGGTTGTTAGAGGAAATTGTATTTTTTGTGAATGTTATTATTCTATGTTCTTTGATGCATTATTTAATGCACTACTACCATTAGTATAAAAAAAAGTAGGGTTAAGTGACATTATGCACCCATTTTGGCACTATACTGTTAATGTTTATCATTAGATATGGGGTCTAAATTTGGCAAACCATGATTATAACATTCTATGTTAATGGCTTGTATTTTGATCCTCTAGAATATTATGAAGAAACTTAACTTAGTTCCAATATGATACATACCTCCTCTCAAACTTTTCTCTATGTTCTTCTGCCCTCTAACACATTGAAAAGAAATTTTCTCCCGGGCTGCACTTGCCTTTATACCCCTCAGTTCGAGCTGCTCATTTAGTATGCATAGCACTTGTAATATCCCTCCACTAATAGAAGCACAACGCACACTCCCAGAGCAGCTGGCTCCCTCTGTATTACATTAAACATACTTCACTTTCTCGATTGGCACACTGAGAGTCGGACGTGTTTCATGCTTGCTTTTGATTTTTCATACATTCTGTGGATTCATATTTGTTTCATACACACACACACACATTATTTTTTCTTTAAGTTAGTTTGCTTCCAGTTTTGTGAGTGCTCTTTTTCTACAATTTTTTTCTTGTGACTATTGTGAATTATGAATTCACAATTTAATGTGACTACCACTATAGCTCCTGAACTTTCTGGACACATGATTTGTCCCATTCTCCAAGCCACGGAATCAGTGCTATTATTCCTGCTATGCTGTCATTTCAGGTATCATTGGAAGAAGTTTGACCTTCCACTCCTTTCCTGCAGTTGATTACACATGTTTGCCATATTTTACTTGTTTCTTCTGTTTCGTATTATGCATCAGTGCTATTATTCAAGGAGTTGCAAACCATAGTTCGTCATAAGTTAGCTTCCTACATGGGGCCTGGTTCTTCGTCTTCTCCATATAGGTCAGTGCCCATTCATGCTGATGAGAATGTGCAGGAAGATGAGGATTTTGACGTCTTTTTTTTTTCCTGCTATGCTGTCAGTTCAGGTATCTTTGGAATAAGTTTGACCTTCCACTCCTTTCCTGCAGTTGAGTACACAGGTTTGTCATATTTTACTTGTTTCTTCTGTTTCGTATTACGCATCCCCTTCCCTTTTGTGTGAGTTCCTTACCTCTGATTACTTAGTGATTCATCCTTCCCCTGACATAGAGATTCATGTTCTGTTATTTTTGTTGCAGCTTATTTCATGGATTTGTGTGCCTCGACTCCCTTCTGTTTTGGAACACTATGCTTTGGCTTCTCCTCACTCTGCCAGTTCTTATTTGGATTCTCAGCAATTAAGTCCACTGTTATCTTTTTGTGGCTGTAATCCAATGACTTCAGTTTCTTTTTTTCACTGGCCCATTTTTTGAGGATTCCTCTCACTCTTACTAATGTTTTATGTTAAATCTCATCCATGTACCATTTGTCTGAGGCCTTTTGTCATTCTCCTGACAGTTTTTTCAGGGGAATTTGGGTCACTCTTGTGGTTGACTTTTTCGAGGCTCTCTTATTCTGCCTTTTCCCTGCTTTACTCATTTGTTGTTGGGACTTGATGCGGAGGGATATGCTGCTTGTGGGAGTTTGCCTCCCCCATCCTCCCTCTGAGAATTACAGCCTACTCCATTATTATGAGACACTGTATTTGGGGATTACCCTGATTCTTCGGAGTCCTGGGTGGATGTTGCCAGAATGCATAATTATTTGTCTTGCCTGCCCAAACGTTTATCCCACCCTACCTTTTTCTCTTCTTCTGATCCTATTGTTGTCTCCCATCCTCCCGAGTTCACACCTTGTTTTTTACCCATGTCTCATCATTCATGTTCTTATCCTCATTTTTCCTGTACCTGTCACAAACATCAGCAGCATTATCAGTGACTACTTAGGCTCCATTCTTTTGTGGACATTTGGGAGGCCTTCTCTACAGATGAGTGGGTTCTACAGGTTTTAATATAGGGTCTCTCTCTATGCCTCTCCTTTTCTTCATCAACCTTTCCTTTTCCTCCCCCAGAAGCTCTGAGAGAGCCTCTTCTCAAGGATGCTATAGAGCTCCTGGTTCCAATTCAAATGGATTTTGACTCTTGACTTTTTTTTGTCGTGTCCAAGAAAACCAGGGATTGGAGACCTGTCTTAACCATTTCGGCCTAGCTACACTTTACTGCGCATGATACAAAGTTTTATTGTCTTACATTCAACATTTTATTAAACT
>NW_013666037.1:294120-301782 GCF_000517525.1 Limulus polyphemus
CTTAATTCTACAAGGAAATATAAAAAAAAAATCCTGAAATTCCACTAGTGCAACACACGACACATTTTGTCTTAGCATGTCATCATCCCTATTTTATCTATCACCCCTCAAAAATGTACGAAATTAAACATAAAATATACTCTATAAAACCGTTATTGCTGAAACATACCATAATTTTTATAAACTTCAATTTTGTTTGGTTACAGAGCTATTCAATAGAAAATTGGACCCCTTCTGCCACACCCACTTGTCACATCCTCTCTTTCACAATTCTTTGATAGTTCTCTCAGACATTTCATTATATATTACCTCTAACCAATAGAAAGTCAAGATTTTAATCTATCAAATGACATATTGTATAAAGTTGTATTCTGAACAGAATATTGTTAATTTCACTCACAGTTCAAGATTCATTCCTGTGGGACTAGCTTAGAAGAATTTGTAATGGCTCTTGTTGCATTGTTAGAAAGCCAGGAAAAGTTTGAGAGGTAAGTGAATTTGTCTAGTTTTCCATGTTATTAGTCTATATTCTTTGGTGTATTATTTAATTAAATAAAAATTGTTTACTGCTTTACTATAATCACTAAAAAAATCAGGCTTAACTGTCCTCGCAATCGAGGGCAAGAAAAAAGAAGATTGTGTAGGTACTTTATTTCTTGTTTTTCATATTTATTATTTATTTATTATTATAAAAGTAACTAAAAGTTTTAAGTTACTTAAGACTAGATTAGGTAAAATAAGTAATAATAATAATTTAATTAAAATGGTTTACGAGGCACAAATGCAAGCAGCTCATGGGTAAGGTAATTTGATAGTGTAACATGAGCTGCACATTCCCCAAGTGATTTAGCACTTTTATGACGGGGATTGCAGTTAGACACGGTTAGAAGGGCAATAAAATATTAAAATTTAATTATAAATATACGTATAATTACGAACTTAGAGCTACTTAGGATAAACGAATATAGTTTCACATTACAATTTGAAGTCATTCTAATAAGAAAAGAAGGTTGATTTAGATTTATTTCGATTTTTTTGGTGGTTACGAGGTTGGTCGAACTGAACGATACCGTTTTGAGATAGGGTAGAGAAAATAACATAAAAACTATAAGGATTTAGTGAAAAAAAACGTTTGAAATGCATTTAGGGGGTTTTAGATATTACACAAAGGAAATTTGAGATTTTTTTAAATGACAAAAAGTATTTTTAATTTTGACATGAAAATCACTTTGCACTCAGACTAGTTAAAAAAAAATCGATACTTTCATGGACAAATTTAAGTAAAAATACTTCATTAAAAAATCAGATTTTTTGTGTGCAAAAGGCTTATAATGTTTACTATAAATCTACAAAAAAAGTTAACAGTATTTAAACTATAACGAGGCTATGGTTACGAGGTTGGTGTCAGAACCGAGCCCGTGTCGAAAAAGTTAAATCAGTTTCTGGATTCCTCCCCTTGTTTCTTCATGAAGTTGTTTCTGTCTCTCATTGGGTTGTCATTCCAGGTCTGTGGATGATGAAGTTTGATATGGCAGATGCATATCTTCATGTGCCCAAATCTCTCTACTTAGATTGTTTTCTTCAGTTCAATTACGAGGGGCATGTGTTCTAGTTCCAGGCTCTTCCATTTGGGCTTGCCTCAGCTCCTTTTGTGTTTTATTGAGTAGTTAGGGCCTTTGCTTGACATCTCCATTCTTTGGGACTTTCGATTTGTTACTACACAGGACTTGACATTAACGTTTTAACCAACTTGTCTCTTTGGGCAACTGACCCTTAAGAGTTACTTGGCCAATAATTATTTCTACTTGTCCAAGCACAATTTTCATAATGTATGATATGAATTTGTATCTTTGAAATTATAGACTGTCATGCCTTCTGTACCGTTTGGTTTTATCATCATACATGTTTATTTAGTGCAGTAATATTGCTATGGAAATGAATATTCGTGAAGCCTTAGAAATAAGATATTTTGATTAAGTGATAAAAGGAAGTAAATATGATACTATAACACTTTGAGAAAACACTTTATTTACTCTTTAATTACTCATTTTAATTAACCAGTAGGATTCTACACATTTTTACTATAAGTTTTATTATATTTTTTTTTAAGTTAATTGGTTCTGTCTTTATGTAGGTTTTGTTGTCTGACCTGACTAATTTGTATGCTTTTTGAACCTCACTTAACAAACTCTGATTAATTTTAAATGATCAAACAACTGTATTAACAACTGAATAAATGTAACACAACATTCGGATCTAATTATTGTTGAGGAGAAAGTTTAACAGATCATCTTGATCCAATTGAAGCATGTTAGGTTCATCTAAAATCTGAGGACAGTACTGACACTGACTCCAGGATCACCACAAGTGCAAAGTTTTTTCTGCATTATAGTCCTCTATTGTTGGTCCTTCAATAGATGGTGTCAACAGAGAATTCATTGTCTCAGTGGTCAAACAAGACCTCCAGTCAGACTTAATCCTTTTGACAGTTGAAAATCCACACTCACAAATACAGCTATTAATGAGTAAAACAAAAACAATTTCTATCAACAGCAAAATATTTTTCTTTGAGGCTCGTTTTGAGTTGAAGCTTGTATTGGAAATGCATATTTAAGATTGTTCAACAACCTATTTCCCACATGGGCCTTAAGCTGTACCCACTCCTGTTGTAATCTTGGCTTGTCACACCCAATATTATCCAACACCTGCTGAAAGTGATCTCCCAGTACCTGTAATTGTTGGTTGCCATGCCTGGCCAACTGCTGTCTGTTATGAGTATCAAGGATTTCACAGACCTGCAAAATGTGTTTGGTTGGGTCTTTAGGATTTTCCATCCTACCATTAATCATATTTAATACAGTGTCAATAACCTTTTAGAAATCAACAAAATCTTGATTTGCATTAAAATTTGTTAGTTGAATATCTTTGAAAAGGCATTGGTTATTGTTCACCTGAACAGCACAATGAAACTTTGTCATACTCCAAGCTGTTGTTAAAGTTAAATCAACTCCAGATTAGTAGTTGGAAGTGCATCTAGAAAGTCAGTGCAAGTAGCACTATTTTTTCAGAAGCTTAAACTCGGAGTACTCATAATTTCAAGAAGATCCCCCAGGAAAAACATAAATCTGGAACTCGCCAGTCTTTTATTTTATTGACCAGAAATAATGCTCTAGCTTTAACCTCTGGTGTTATCTTACCTGGTGCTAGCTGAGAAACAGGTTCATAGTGAGCCAGTATTGCATTAAAATTTGGCAACAGTGTTTTAATTGCTCGATGAATGTGTGGTGCCCTGTAATGTAGTGGGTTTTAGCACCTTTTTCTCCATTCTGTCAGCAATGACTAAATTCTCTCAAAGTCTTTGAGGAAAAGTGATAATGCTTACATGACTTTTTCAGCATATCTTAGACGGTGACTAACATCGGGTGATCATTAATTGCACCTAGAATGCCTAGCTCTAATTGATGAGCAACACAGTGGATATTCATAATATATGGCCTTCAGTCTAATAATCTAGAGGCCACACTATTATTAACACCTATTTTTACACCAACAAGTTTTTCTTTCCAGTTTTCACACCCATATTTAATCATGGACCTGTCAGTTGCTTCAAAAACTCCCTGAGCATGAGCATACTCCAAATATTCCAGACCTATAATCTTTCAGATGTCCATTGTGTAGAAACCAGCAGTAAACTATCTCTACTTCACTGATGCTACTGTCTGTTGTTCCATCTTATATTATTATTAATATTTTACACTTTTTTAAAGCCCCTTTATTGGTTCTCAAATAACAGCAGCAATGTAGGGGGCAAACCTGAAATCAAATTTTTTATTTAAAGAAGTTTTTAACTTAGAACCTTAATACATGTTTATACATATCTCAGTTATCTGAGATGCCATTACATCCCATTTATGTGTATTCAAATATGAAACCTTATCTTATCACTTCTTTTACTGGCACTGTTGCTAGGTAACCAGACCTTATATCAGTCTCAGTACTGTCACCTTGCCATTACTGTAATTTAATGGTAATACAATCCTTATATGACAAAAAATACCACTAATTCCAAGACTTGAATTTAAGCACACGAAAAAAAAATCATTATTTAATATTATGTTTTTAACCAGTTCATCTTATAATAGATAAAACATTGTCATGTTTTATTTAGAATATTGCAGAGAGTGCAATGAACAATGATAAGTCAGTCATGTTTCAACTTGCATGATCGACTATCTAAAAACATCTCAACGCGTTCTAATTAGTCGGTTCATAGCATTACTAAATGTAAAGAGAGAAAAAGCACTGAATTGAAAAGTAGTAAAGAAATATCATAATGGAATTTTCTGTCAATTACAGTTGATTTAAAGAACATTTCACTCACTGTTTTAACACTGTAACCCTTTCACTGTGCAATTAATTGTCATGCTGGTTTCCAAAAAGGATCAATTATTCACCAAAAAATAAAATTATAAATTTGAACCTTTTTTTTATATTACTTTTCCAAAATCGAAAAAATTGTATTTTCTATATCTGACATTAATTCTCCTTGAAAACCACGATGGATAGTAAAATTTGATTTAAATACAAAAATAAGTAATATAATCAAAGTGTTCTTCAATAAATGACATAAATTACAGTCAATAAGAGGTCAAAAATCGATATAAATTATAGAGATTTGGATATAGATAGCAATATCCAAGATATAAAGAAAATGTCTTTATGTAGACGTTAAATGCATTCCTGTAAGATTGGAATGAAAAATATATGTTTTTATTTTTATACCTGGTCCTTCAGTGTACATTATGGTAATTACTTACAAAATACTTAATACTCATAATACTAAAATGTTTCATGACGTAGCACACAGAGGGCAGCATGCATACAAATATGGTGGTTGTTTTGAAGGATGCAGAGATGTTCCTGCAAGTTAAAGTAGAGGGAAACTTTTATTGGTAGCCGTGGGATAAATCTGAATTTCACAGTCACCAAGTTTAAATGTTTGTTCAGATTTATCTGAACATTGCAGTAAAAGGATCAACTTACTTGTTTGATCAGGCAAGTAAATATGATATTTCAGTTGTTTGAACAGATATGTGACTTGTCCTGAGCAATCGAGCAACTGCTAATGTCAAGCCTTGTTACATGGATGAATGGTTTCTTCTGGCTCCTTCCCAATTGGCATCTTTCACCCACACTCATTTCCTCCTTGAAGAGGTGGCGAGGGTAGTTTGGTTGATCAAGGTAGAGGAGTTCATTGTTTCCCCTACTCAGTATCTGGTTCATTTGGTGATTTTCTTTGATTTCCATCTCAGTTGGGCCCAGCCTTCTCTACTTTGTCTTTGGGATATGGAGAAAGGCCCTATCCTCTCCATCTCTGCCAGCTCAAGAGGTGCTATCTCTTTTGGGGATGTTGGCTTCCTTGGTAGTACTCATTCCCTTCATTCATGTTCATATATATATTCTCTTCAGTGGGAAGTCCATGATCCTTGAAATTTGCTCTCAGATCCAATGTATTTTCCAGTTGTCTTTCCTGCTTCCCTGTGGTTTGACAGAGACAATATTAGGGTTGGTGTTCTTTGCCCAGATCTGTATCTTTTCACAGATACTTCTCTTGCAGGTTGAGGTGCTTTTCTCAATGCACAAGAGATACCCAGGATATCCGGACTTCATGTCAAACTTCTGGAGCTCTTGGCAGTTCATTGGGCCATGTCTCATTTCTTCCATCTTCAATGAGGGAGGGTGGTTATGGTGCATTACCACAACTCCTTGGTAGTCTCCTACGTTACCAAGCAGGGGGTACCAAATCTAGATCCCCTTTGTTTTTGAATGCTGGAGCACCAGATACAGTTATTAGCTTACCATACATATCCTGGTTGCATTGAATCTGGTAGCAGATCGTTTGTCATGTAAACACAAAATCCTTCCCACGGAGTGGTCCCTGGGTCCTCAAGTTTTGTAGTAGTTCAGCTCTTGTCTGGTTACACCACACGTTGATACATTGGCCACTTATTCTCAACAGCAAAGTGCCATCATTCTGGTCTCCAGTTCCTCATCCTCAGGGTGTTGATCCTTTCAGCCAGAAATAGAAGGGCATCCACATTTATGCCATCTTTCCTATATGTCTCCTCCCCAAAGTTATCTCCCTCATCCACACCACTCTGTTTCAGGTTTTTTAGGTGACTTTGTATTAGCTGGCTCAAAATTGGTTTCCATTTCTGGGATCTCTGCAGATTTCATCACCTCTGCCTCTACCTGTATCTCTGTTGCTCCTTCATCAACCTCATTTGGACATCTTTCACCCCACCATTCCGCCCCTTAGGCTTCACACATGGCTTTTTTCAGGTCCCTTGTGAGATGCCTGGGCCTGACATTATGTATTGCTTATCTCCTTTCCTGTTCAGTCCATTCCTCTACATTGTCAGTTTATCAATGCTGTTGATTTACTTTTTGTCATTGGTGTATCCAGCATGTATTTTGTCCTTCCCATTCTACTGTTCCTCACCGTTCCCAGTTTTTCATCTGGCTCGTTGATCAGTACCTGTAGTTTGACTGTTTTTGGCAATAGAATTTCCTTGTTGAACATGTTTTGTTTTGCCTGGTTTTTTTCCTCTCCCATCCTTTTCATCTTGTTCAGGTCTTTTAGTGTTATTCATCCTTAGTGTGTTTTTCGTGTCCCTGATTGGGATCTCAATGTTGTCCTTTTTACACTGTTCCAACCTCTCTTCCCTGTATCAGCTTTCCCTTAACCCTTTCGAGATGTGAAAAGCCATGTCATCTCATTTGTTGACTCGCATTCAAAATTTAATTGAACTACTATTTCATGAATTTATGTCAATAACTTTGGTATCAAACTGTAGATTATAATTCAAATTTTAGTACTATATATTACTCAATTTCTGAATTTAAAAGCAAGTATTAATAAAACACAAATAAACATCGATTTTTGTGTGACACATGGTATGTTGAATGCAGCACTGCTTCAAATTAGTTGTTTGTGTAGTCAAAATACTAAATCGATAGTTTCATATGAATGAGAAACTCAAGTTACCGATATTGACAAGCTATAATATAAAATAAGAGCCTGATATCTTTTCAATTTGCTAAGCTATTGCTCATGTAATATATCAAACACAGTGGCACCCCGCCCAACTCTTTCCATTTTCAATAACCAATTGGAAGCTCAGAATGTCCCCTTAGTGGCTCTCTCAGCCATTTTAATGGTCTTGGTGCCATTTCTCTCTTTTGAACCAATATTTCAACGAGGTAGGGTGTGTCTTTAGTATGCTCGAAATTTCATATTTTTTTTAGACTAAAATACATCTTAGTTACTAAGCTTAATAAATTGTAGTGGAATTGTATGGTAATAATGTAGTAATTTATGATTTTTTAGTTATTCAAATGTATATATAAAACCTAAAAAAAATATTTTATTTCATATCCTCCAATGTGCGATTTTTTTTAAAGGCTTAGTAACGTACGTCAAGCAGCAACCGAGTACAAAGGATGTAAATAGAAGACTAGAAGAGATAATTGTTTGCTGTACTTCTTTAGTTACTGTTCTGTGTTTTAAGAAAAATAAATTTAAGAACTTATTTCAAAATAGCAATAATCTATATACATATATAATGTATAATAATTGAAATTTGACTGTATTTTACAAAA
>NW_013666037.1:301860-304444 GCF_000517525.1 Limulus polyphemus
TGTACAATGTTATGAGATTTAAGCTGTTTCGTCTAAACATTTATGTTTTCATGTTATAATTAATGTTCATTCTAGAATCTAGAATGAAAGGCATAATTCTTATTTATTTCCTAATTTTTTATGGTGGTTGAGAGATTGATGAAATCTACCAAACCCATACAGAGATTAATTACTGAAAATAATACATAAAATATAAAGTTTTTTCTTAAGAAACGTTTGATAACTATCTGGACATTATAATTATTTTGCATGTGAAATTTCAAAATTTTGTGATGCATAAAAGTATTTTTAATCTTAGAATGAATATTACTTTGCATGATAGATAGGCAACATGTGAAAAACATTGCTTGACAAACCTTAAGATTTAATAAAAAAAATGTATTTTTTATGTATGAAAGTATTGTAATGTTTACCGATAATCTGCCAAATTTTGTTAAAATTTTCTTACTAATATTAAAGTTATAGCATGAAAACTATAACAAGCACAAAATGGTTATGAGGACGGACCCAGGGACTGAGCCTGTGCTGAAAGAGTTAAGACCAACTTTCTTCTCCTGCTGGCTTGCAGTTGATTTAAATCTGATCTATTTGCCATTAATGTTTTCTGCACCTATTATCAAAGTATCTATATTGTGATCTATACCTGGACCATTCCTTCCCAAAACCCACACTGCCTGGGTGGGTAAATTTGTCTTCACTCCTATCTCCATCCCTTCCATTTCCCATCTTTATTCCTAATCAGTTCCTAATTGCCTCCAGTCTCCTGTGGGCTTTATGGTGCTATGTTGTTTGTACGACTTTATTTTGTGGTTCCCGTTCCCATTTGTTGCTTCCTTGGAACCCTTATGTGTCTCATGACCTTTCACCCATATGGGTTGGATTTGTCAGCTTATTTGGTTAACATACTCTTCCCTTTCCTCTGAAGGGCACCTTCTTTTTAGTGTCTCCTCTCATCAGATTTGACATGTTACCATGTCTCTAGTGGCTCGTTTTTGTTGTCCTCTGGAGGAGATTGTCCAGGCTAGAATGTGGATCACTACTCATACTTTTATCTCTCATTACTTGCACCATCTGGCTTTATCCTTCTCTGGTAGATATCGTCTCCCTTCAGTGGTGATTTTCCTTGCTCCGGTTCAGTTCATACTTGGTTGTTGCCTGGTCAGGTATGCCTTACTTTAAACTGCACCTGCTACCTTTACAGTTGTAATTCACACTGTTGAAATGGGATGTTCCACAAGACCTCTAGTGGTATATATATTTCTATGTCATGTTCTATTCCATACTTGGCAGACCATCACTCATAGAGTATCATGAGTAAATTAGAAGGGGACTGTTGTCCATCCCTACTGCTTCCTGAATTGAATAAATTGGCAACAGTCTGCTTTTGCAGTCACCCATTGCACTAAATCACTAAATCCTTAATAATTTATATGTTATTTTCTCTACCCTAAACTCAAAACTGGATCAGTCAATTTGACTGATCTCGTCCCCCCCAAAAAAAAATCTAAAAAAACCTAAATTAACCTTCCTTTCTTTCTAGTATGACTTCAGATTGTAACCTGAAACTACATTTGTTTATCCTAAGTGGCTCTAAGTTCGTAACATTATATATCTATCTATATTTAAATTTTATTCTTTTATTGCCCTTTATAATGCCCATTGAACTGTGTCTAACTGCTCTCCATACCATTATAAGTTGGAAATCACTTGGGTAACGTGCTGCTCACATTACACTATCAAATTACCTTACCCATGAGCTGCTTGCTTGTGTGCCTCGTAAACCATTTTAATTATATTATTATTATTATTATTACTTATTTTACCCAATCTAGCCTTAAATAACTTAAAAAGATCCGTACATTCAATTTTAGTTATTTTTATAATAATAATAAATAAAGAATAAGTATGAAAAACAAGAAATAAAGTACTTACCCAATCTTAGTTTTTTTCTTGCCCTCGATTGTCGAGTAGAGTTAAGCCTGATTTTTTTTAGCGATTATGGTAAAGCACTTGACAATTTTTATTTACTTCAATAATACATCAAAGAATATAAACTAATAACATTCAAAAAGTAGACAAATTCACTTACCTCTAAAAATTTTCCTGGCTTTCTAACTATGCGGCAAAAGCCATTACAAATTCATCCAAGCTAGTTATTAACCTTCCCATGGGAACAATGTTGCTACTTTGAGTGAAATTGACGATTATCTGTTCAGAACACAACATTATACAATACGTAATTTGATAGATGAAAACCTTACTTTCTATTGGTTATAAATAATATATAATGAAACATAAGAGAGAACTGTCAACCAATTGTGAAAGGGATGATGTAACAGGTGGGTGTGGCAGGAGCGGTCTGATTTTCTCTTTGATAGTTCTGTAACAAAACAAAATTGAAGGCCATAAAAATTATGGTCTGTTTGAGCAACAATTATTTTATAGAAAGCATTTTACATTTTTCGTACATTTTTGAGTGGTGATGGATAAAATAGGGATGATGACATGCTAAGACAAAATGTGTCACGTGGGTCACACTGGTGGAAATTCAGGAATTTTTTAAATATTTCATTGTAGAATTAAG
>NW_013666037.1:304454-320730 GCF_000517525.1 Limulus polyphemus
AATTGGTATAACATAAAAAAAAAAGTAGTTTAATAAATTTGGGAATATAGACACTAAAACCTTGTGTCATGTGCAGTAAATGGTACCTAAGTATAGAGGGTTAAGCTAGCTATCTTGGTTTTGTAGTTTTTTATGATCCTTTTTCCCCTTTTTAAATGAATAAATTTTACTAATTTTCTAATTAAGTTTTTTCACGAGATATGCTAACAAGTGTCTTGTGTGTTACATAATTCGATAGGATAATGTGAGCTACATGTTCACTGAGTGATTTACAACTTGATTGGTGGGGTTATTAATTAGACAGGGTTCAAAGGGCAATAAAACAAATTTTAAATAGAAACAGGTGTATACTGTTAAGAACTTTAAGCTATTTAGGATAAACAAATGTAGTTTCCTTTTACAAATTGAAATCATTTTAGAAAGAAAAAAGCTAATTTAGATTTATTTCTTTTTTTTTCCTTTTTTCTTATGGTGGTTACGAGGTTGGTCAATTTGACCAACCTCATAGAGTTAGGATAGAAAAAATAACAGATAAATAATAAAGTTTTGCTGATAAAAAAACATTTGAAATTTACTTAGGAGGTTTTAGAGATTGCAAAAATGAAATTTGATAATATTTGGATGAAGAAAAGTATTTTTAATGTTAAGAAGAAAATCACTTTGAGCTTGGAACAGTCATCACTTTGACTCCATATATTCATGGAGAAAAGTTCAGTAAAGTTATTTCATTAAAAACTGATTTTTTGTATACAAAATATTTCTAATGTTTACTGAAAGCTTGTGAAAATTTGTGAATGTATTAGATGTTATAGTATGGAAACTCTAAATGTCAATTTGGAATCACAAACTTGTCTAAATTGACCAAACTCTTAACAAGAGAGCAAATTGCTTATAATATTTTTATTTTGATTACTAATTTTAGTTCAGATATAAGGGTTTTTGTTTTAATAAGCTATTTTCGTATATAAATTAACTGTTTTCTTTGTTTTTATGTTAACTGTTTTTATGTTGTAGCTAAATACGAAGCTTCTGGTTGGGTAATAATGTTTTAGTAATAAAACATTATATTGTTGTAAGCTATATTTTCAGTGCTTTAATTTAGAGGGTACATGACATTAAAAATACCAAGATTGTAAAAGTAGTACTAGAATACCTAGAATGTTTAGGATAACATCACAAGAATCAGTAAAGCATTGAGTCGGTAGAGTGCCAGTCATTTAGTGAAGTATTTAGTTCAGGAACTATATCTTTATCTTTTTGTGCACAGTAGCTATTCCTTGTGTATTTTCTTTTGAGAGTTTGGGCATGTCACTAGCCTTAAGCTATCTCCAACCTAAGACACATGTTTTAATGTAAACTGTGCTAGTGCATAATGTAATTAACATACAACAATAGCCCTCCACCAGTAGGAGGGCGACCCATCCTCCATGTGCATTAGAACCACTCGAAATGAACTTCATTCTTTTCCTCTGCACTTTCATGAATAAACTTTTTCAATTTAATGAAGTTTGTGCTGCCTTTATTCCAGTGTAAACTTTTATTCATTTTATTTTATTCTAAAATTGATATCAAACTACATTGCTTTTCAGTTACTGCATAAAAAAAAAGAGAGAAAAAACTGATCTGAATTCTTGAGTAACCATGGTTACTACCTCTTCCCAAGGTTCTGTGATGTTTATAACACTGCCCATGTTTTGTCTGTGGCCATTGGAGGCATATTGACTGTGGAGGATGTTACTGCCATTGTTCAACATATGGGTTCATTAATACCTTCTTTGCCTCATTTCCATATCCATTGGTCAGAAGTGCATTCCCCTTTTTCTGAACCTAACCATAAGAATGACAATTTTGATTGACTCTTGCCCCTTTTGGCTTTTCAATTGACTCTTATTTACTTGAAGAGGAAAATGATCCTCCTTCAACACTCTTTGTGAATTTGGTTTCTGCATTTGGTTCTTTACTTTCACTTTCACCTATGTATTTTGATTCTTCCCATTATTTACTATGTGACTCTCATGTTAAGAATTATTTGGTTTTTCCCCCGTTCTCAAGAAATGTGTATCCATTCTGCATGTTTCTAGATCATTTTCATTCACACTCACAAGTGACTCATCTTCCTCAACTTCAGAGTTCCTTTGTTATGGCTTATAGCCATTCCCCTTGTACATTCTTGGATTTCTAATTTCTTGAGTCCGTTTTACCTGTTTGAGGGCTAACCCCCTTTCTTCAGTAACTTACTCTAGTACTCAATTATTCCATCTTTGCCTCTTTCTTACCCTTCTCTTTCATTACCTATCATCTCTTCACTGAAGTCCTGCTCCATGTTCCTGATAGCTTTTCTGAAGATCAATGGTTAATACATTTCAATACTATAGTTAGGTTCTGCTATGTGTCTGCTTACTTGGTTCCTTTGTTGTTGGAACCTTCTAGGATGTGACATATTTCTCTTTGCTGTCCATCTTTCCCATTCCTACCTCTGTGATTTCTATCTGGTTCTTTTTCTTTGCCCTGAAGTCTTTGGGGGTGTTCCTAACACCTTTGAGACTTGGCTAAGGCTGTCTGACATCACTCCTCCCTTTCCTCCTTGCTCTCTCATCTCTCCAAATCTTGTGTATCCATACCTGTTTCTTAACCTCTCTCTTTTCTTATTTCTCAACCCTCTTCTTCTTTTTGCTTTTGTCCTCTCTTGTAAAGCTTTCTGTCATAAGCCACATTTGTGACTACCTCTCTTTGCACTGAGTCGGCTCAGTCCCCAAGAATGCATATCTGTTTCTGTTTGCAGACCTTTGTACACCATTCAAGTTTTTACACATGGCCTTTCTTTTCATTTCTCATCTCTTCTTCCTCTGTTTCATTTTCCTGTTCCTGTTTCTCCACCTTCTAATCCTCAGCATCTGCTGCATCTTGAGGCTGTGGTATCAGATTTTTTGGACAAGAAAACCATCAAGTGGCTCCTTTGTCCGTCTCCATGGTTTTATTATAAGCTCTTTTCTTCTCTCTAAATGTACTGGGAATGATATCCCATCATTGACGTATCTTCTTTCAGCCACTATCTATTGGTTATTCAGTTCAAGATGGAGGGGTTTCTTCCTCTCCATTTGTTCTTTTCCCCTGGACTATGGATGGCCAAGGTCTATATCTCAGATGCCTTACCATGTATTCTTATTGCCTTGCTTCCTGATGTTTTCTTCACTTCATTCACTGGGATAAGGTGTACCAGGTTTCAGATGAGTCATTAGGGGGATTTGTTCACCCCATCCACAGTCATGGAGTTCATTTCCATTATTACATGGATGACTGGTTCCTCTTTTCTCTCCTTGGGAGGCCCCTTTCTCTTTCAAGTTATTCCACATTCCAACCTAGTACTTAATTCTTGATTCAGTTGAGCTCAGCCTTTCCCCCATACAATGCAAAACATGGAGTGTCTTGTCACCTTGATTTGCATCTTCTATACTTTGTGTATGAGAGATTCTAACTCTTTAGGGGACTTTCACATTGAACCCTTTTATGCTGTGCACATGATTCATTTTCAGTGGACTTTGAGCAGTCAATGGAATATCTCCTATGACCCTTTGTTTTCTCTTGTGATGCTGCTGCCTCCTCTTCTGTTTTGTTGGTTGGATCATGCCAACACTATAGTCAGCATTCCACTGCTGCCTCTGCATCTGGATTTCCATCTATTCACAGATGCATCTCTTATGGCTTGGGGCATATCTGGGGTTTGGTCTCGTGTGGAGCACTCTTTCTACATAAATGTTCTGGAACTCTTGGATGTTCATCAGGTCTGTTCCTACCTCACCTTGTGAATCACCTGATTATGATCTATTCTAACAATTCTATAGTTATTTCCCATATCAGTGGTCCAGGTGAAACTTGCTTCAGAAACCTTTCCTTCACATTGGACTTTCTGTTTTGGTCCCACTCACATCGAGTTTGTCTAACCACCTGCCATTTCTCTGTGGTAGTTGATTGGCTCTCTCGACTGGACAGGATTCTACCTACAGTGTGGTCATTTCATTCTCAGGTCTTTTGTTGTATGTGTTTCCAGTTGGGCATACCAGTAATCAATGCTTTCATCATTCCTCTTGGTTCCAAACTTCCTCTCTTTGATCCCTAGTACTTCACCATTAGGTTGACTGGTCTCATCTCTTTCTTTATGTGTACCTTCCCCTTTGCTTTCATCTACATGTCTTAACTTTGATTTGTAACACTGTGTTGGGTCCTATTGGCAGTCCCCTTTTGATCTGGTCAGTCTTGGTTTCCTCTTCTTCACTGACTGTTATCTAAGGCATATCTTTTTCTTCTTCATGCCTGGTCACTCTTGCTACAACCTAATATGTTTGTCATTCACCTGGGAGTATTGTCCCTTTATCTTTACAAGTGGAATTTCTCCTTTCCCTGCATAGCCCTTATTTTATCCTCTTCATGTTGTTCTTATATATGGTTCTGTCTTTTTCTCCCCTGTTCTTTCCACCTTGTTCCGATCCTTTCTCATTCATTGTTCTCCTCATCCAATTCCTTTGCCTGACTGGCCACTTCTTTAGTATATCATCTCTCTCTCTCAAAACCTATTTTCTTTTTCTTCTTGCTTGTGGTCATCACAGATTTGATCTATATGCATTGGATGCCTCCCATACTTTATTTCACAGATCTTTCTTGCTCTTGTTCCATGATCACTTGTTTCTTCTTGGACTTGAATGACTTGGAAAGCAGATATTTCTTTCTTTTCCATTACATTTTCATCGACCTCAACCCTTTATGGTTGTGCTGATCCTGATAGTTTTTTGTGTCCAATTTGAGCAATTAGGTGTTACCTGACATGCACAGCTCCATTTAGGAGTTCCTACAATCATTTATTCTTACTATGGGACCACTCTTCTTCCATGGATCTCTCATCTTATACTTTTACTTCCTTACCCATTTCTTCTATTACATAATTCACTTCTAGGAACCCACTTAGTGATGGGTGTTGCCTTGCTGGATGTACTTACAAGTCAGGTGTAACAGAAAGCACTAAACCTATCTGCTTTTGCTCCAGATGTGCCCACTATTAAGATGGGAGGTTTAAGATGGACAATGATATGTACATACCAATTTAGTGGTCTTAATATATCATTGTCCATTTCAGACATTACCTTCCATGAACTATCATGGAAAAAGGCAGCACCAGGGGAGTGTCTGCCCATTTCCCTGACTCACACTCTTAGGTTTTGCAGTACTTTCTCCAGTAAAAGACCCTTGAGACAGTTAGGTCTGATTGGGCCTGAGCACCTCTCCAATGTCTCCCCAACAAAAGTTTTTTCCTTTCTGTTCATTAATTGAAGAACTTACCACTTATCAGTTCCTAGTACCAAGTGGTTGAATTGGAGAGTTCCTCGTCAGTTGTGCGATCCCTCCAGTCTTAGTGGATAGCTCAGTGTAGTGGGATATAGGGCAGGGTTGTTCATGTCAGTGTAATGCAAATCACCCTCTATTATATAATATGTCAATTGCCCAGTAGTTTGGTCAGCCAGATGGAGCAAAGTGTTCTCCTACACATGATACAACAGAATACATACCAATCTGTACAGTCTGATCATTGCCCTAATCACACTGTACCTTGTGTCTACCTGTTGTGTGCAAATGCTCACTTTGCCTTCCTTTCTTCATACTTCCATTCAGGCAAAGAGGCATGAGGTAAATCTGGTCTCCCACAAGTGTTGCTTTTCATGCAGAAGTGCGAGGAATGGATATTATGTGCAAAGAGGTATCTATCAGAAATACATTTTCAGAGAATTACTTGGATCTGTGTTAGTACCACTAGTGAGTAAGTCTCTATTGAATTTGAAAGTAAAAATGTATTTGTGAACTTATTCCTGCAGAAATATTATTAAAAACATAAATTAATTCATTATCATTATGTGGACCGGACTTGTCTTTATTTTCATCAAATAATTTAAAAGAATAAACACAGCAAGAGACAACATTACATCATTATTTATGGGTTGTTTCTCAATAATACACACTTTTGTGTGAAAACTCATTCCATCTTTCCTTGTGTGTGTGAGCACCATATAAATTTTGATATTCCTATTTTAGAACATTAAAAAAGACTGATAAAGAAAAATTTTATTTTATCCATGTTTAAACAATTAGTTCTGGGTCTTATTAGAAACAGTAACCTATGATAATGCTGGTTATGAAGCAGCTTTGTCTTAGTTTTGTAACCAGTGGGTTAAGTAAGCAAGAAAATATTCTATTTAATTTTTGTTTAAGGCAAGAAATTCTACAAAGTTTGACATTCTGTATTATTTTAACAATTTAAAACTATTTTAAACTGTAGTACAGCTTTAGCATATACTATATAAATAGTTTTTCTATCAGCATGTTTCAAATTGGATGTCTATTTTTGAATTGTCTGAAGTCAATCACATGTAAAAGATGTATGTGTTAATATGACAACCTATTATTATCTTGCATGCATTTTGAAACTCATGCATTTTCATAAAAGGTAAATGTAAAAAAGGACAGGTAAAGGTTTAAAAAATCCTCAGATTGTTTTGTAATATTTCAGTTTCATCTGTTTGTTTTCACCTCAACTTACATCTATAGCCTCTACCAGATACTTGAGGGTTACATATTCTGCCCATGCATTCTGATTTGTTTTTGGAAGAAAAGGGGATGAATAAATACACTTTAATCAAAGTTTAATATTAACCTTTTGAACAGTTATAATCTTTTTTCAAAAATGCAGATAACTCATCTGCTAGTGATTAAAAATTGTGAAGAATTGGTTTGCTTGTGATTCATGAAAAAGATTCTGGGTGATTAGCTAACTTCATAGTTTTGTTATTAGACTGAATATCATCATGATATAAGTGACTTAGCCTTATCTTAGTTGTGAACTTGGTAATGCTCTTGGATAACACGTAAAAGATAATTGCTGTGTGCCTTCTACTCTTCAAATTGAGCTTGTCAGTAACATTATTATATACTAGCTGGAGTACCCGTCCCCTGGATGGATGTTATGTAAATTCATGATTAATGAGAGGTTATCTTAGGATATGAAAAGTTGCTTCCCTTTTATGTAATTGTAAAAAATGCAAAAATGCCATAAAAACTGCAAAATGTGAAATTTCAAATTTGCATGTATCTCTGCATAGACCCAACAAACCTTCATAACAAATTTGTTGAAGATCCATCCACAGGGGGTGAGGTAGTGATAAAAAATACCCATAAAACGTGAAATGCAAAACTGAAAATTTGTATACATCTCCCCATGGACACAATGAACCTCCATACCAATTTTGGTGAAGATCCATCCACACCCTGTAAAGCAGTTACATGGACATACAACAGACAGTACTATTATATTTATATAGATACATCAGTAGTTTTTAAAAACAATCATAATCTTTAAGATTATTATTTTTCTCTTTAGACTTAATATTTAAAAACAATTAATGGTATGTAATCAGTTGTTATTAATCATCAATTTAGAAACTGTCTTTAAATGGTATATGCTTTATATATTTTTTTTATTTGGTGTTTACTAATCATTATTTCATAGTACTTAATTGCAAATTATCTGTTAAAAGGTGGGTTCAGTATCTTTTGATGGAGAAAATATTGAAGGTGCCCCTCCACTGTGGTCTGCAGCAGCTTCAGGTCACCTTAAGGTAGTGAAATCTCTTGTTGAACATGGAGCAAACGTAAATAGCACAACTAAAACTAATTCTACACCACTGAGAGCAGCCTGTTTTGATGGACATTTTGAGATTGTGAAGTTCCTTGTGGAAAAAGGAGCAAACGTTGAGATTGCAAATCGTCATGGCCACACTTGTCTAATGATTGCCTGTTATAAAGGTCATTTGAAGATTGCAGAATACCTGATTGATGGTGGAGCCAAAGTAAACAGGAAGAGTGTGAAGGGTAGGAATTAAGTAATTAAAATTTTAACCACCATAATAAAAAAATAAATCTATGGAAACTGGAAAAAAAAGGTACATTTTAATAATAAAAGGTGAATTTCAAATTTTAACATAAGAGAAAATTCGTAAAATTTACTGCAGTAAATCAAACATTAAGAAAATAATTTAGATCAAAAGACTGTTATACCAGCAAGGACATGTAAAGTATTGTGGATGTTGTTACGTCACAGATATGGATGTCTAAAATGTTGTGTTTTATGGATTGGCAAATTATTTTTAAATTAACACTTTAAAAAAAGTCTCATCCAGACCTTGTCAGGTTGAAGGATTAAAGACAGCCAAAACTTTTCTCAAATGATATATCCATGCACAGTACTTTTCTTGAGCTCTTTGCATACACCAATGGCTAATTTTTATTCTCGGCACTGCAATATTCAGTAATGTTTTTTTTCATTAAGAATTACAGAAATTTTCTACTTATTATATTCAACTTTTAGTTAACATTCAAAATGTTATTTTTCTTGATTTGAAGAAAGATACAAACTTTTTAAAACTTCAGTTAGAATTTCTGATAGGAATCATTATCTTTCATACATTAACTTGATTTTATTTCCCAGTCAAACTGTGATATTTTGAGATGTATTCCAAAGTTTGTGATACAGTTTGTTTGACAGGAGTATTCCTCATTGTCATTAACCCAATGTTTGGGTGTTGAAATTTTAATCTAAATTTCATCAATATGAAAAATTACCAAGCACCATCGACATACTAGACTTACTAAGGAAAATAATTAATAACAAATAAACAAAAATAATAATATTATAGTTGCTACTTCACAGGAATTCAGTTTTATGAATCTTAATGAATATGATTTCTCATATTCATGTTTCTGAAACCTTCTGAAGTCCAAACTCTTCTCCATAGGAATTGTCTTATTTCATTTAAATGGTTACTAGTTATTCTGATGGTGAGAAATGCTATGCCATTGCACATCACGAGGTTTGTTCTTTCCTACTTTCTTCAACTTGGACCCTGTACTCATGGCATTTTGCTTCTGTAACTTCTGCTGGACCTGTCTTTGCTTCTGGTTTCTTGTTTTTTTATCCCTGACAGGAATCAGGTAACATTCACCCTTGTCCTTTGCTGCTTTGATAACTTGTGCATCTTACATTGTGACATTTGAACTTTTACTCCCATTCTGCAAGTTCTTGGATGAGCTTCTTGCATGCACCTCAACTCAAAAGGTGTTTTCTCCCCTCTACCTGGTTATTGAAATATTGCAATTTTTTTCTGTCTCTGCTTCATGTTAGTTTTCGGTTGTCTACCCTCCCATAATAAGATTCCATTTTTGGAGCTTTTGATTGGAATTCTTCCGCTATTCTAGGGCTTCTATCCCTAGAATCCTTTTTCCCAGTTTGGGGAATTTCTTTCCTGCATTGACTCTCTTGTTTTCATTTTTTGTTTATTCACATAACTTTCTAATCATGCTGTCCTGATTACCACTTCCTTCTGAAGCTTTGCATAGATACCCTGAAAAAATTACTGGAGAACTATCTTGTTCTTCATGCTTCTCCATTTTCTTCAACTACTTCCAAGTTACTTGCTTTTAATTATCTTTGAGATTTGCTTCATTGAGATGCCTTCTCTTCTGGAGTTAGACTTCCTCAGTTTTATCTTGGAAAACTCTGTTTGACACCCTTCCTTTATGGAGACTTTTTTTGTAGAGTTCCTTGTCCTGTGGCCCTTTCCAAAGAGGTTAGCCATTATGAGGCTGTGTGATCAGCTGTTTCTCAGCCCATCCATTAGCTTATGTTCTATGAGAGTTTGGCTCTTATGCTTGGCCAATTTGGAGGAAACCTTTGGATCACACAGCTTTTCTCTCGAAAGCTTTCTGTGTCTTTCAGAAATTATACACGTATGTTTTCAACTACATCCTAAGGACTTTCACGTGGAGAATGCATTGTTGGAGCTGCATTTCTACCACTTTATGGACATTTGACATCTCCTAGCCCTGCCCTTGGAGAAATTGTATGTTATGCCCTCCCTTCTTCTGATTTCTCATTTGGGTAGATTAGGAAAGCTACTAAGTCACTATTGACTCTCATTTAGTATCTTGTTCATATTGGAGGCTTTATCACTTTGTTTGCTGGATAAGATCAACTTTCTCCTGTACATTACTGAGATTTAGAACTTCTGGTTTCCATGGATTTTGTTTCCCTTCCTCTTCTGGATGTGTCCCTTTCAGTGTATTTTTGTAGATTAGTGGAATATATCCTGTGATCCATTGTCTTCTCTTATTTCTACACATGCTTCTCTTACTTCTCACTATTGTAGTGGTTCAAATGTGTTCACATGATTCTGAGCATCCATCTCCATCCACCATGCTTAGACTTTCACCTGTGTGTAGATGCCTCTCTGGGGAGGCCTTTCTACATCAGTGTCCTTGGTATGTGGGTTGTTCAATGGACCTGCCACCTTCTGTTGTTATGGCTGTCTGGACATCATGTTTGATCTATTTTGACAACTCCACCATAATTTCTTACATCAACCATCAACTCATTGGCTCTTTGCTTTCTTGTTCTTAAGCTCCATGTTTCAGCTTACTATTTATTGGTCTCTTATATTTTAGAAACTTTGAATTTAGTGGTGGATCAACTGTCTCACCCATACTTGACATCCCTTCATGTTTCTGTGGATTGGTTCCCACTTTGGGAATCCCTTTATTGATGTACTTGTCACAGTCCCAGACTCCATGGCTCTGGCAGAATTCCCTCTCAGTCTGGATTAGTCCATCCTCTTGTTGTATGCTTAGTTTCCTTTTAAACTTTTTTGCTCCTTTCCCTGTTGGCATTCCTGGGACCTTTTTCTCTTCTGTCTTGAATCTCCATTTTTGTCACACCTTCATCTGCACATGTGGTTTTTGTCTAGTCCTTTGCATGGTGAATGGGTTTTTCTGAGACAATAACTCACCTTTATACACAGTCTAGTTATCTTCCTCATGTGTCTGCATAAGATATTTACATACCACTAGTCTTGCAACAACTTCCACCTAATTTCATGTCTTTTTAACATGAACTGTACTGGTGCGTGATGATGATGTTGTCATACAACAAAAGCCCTCCACCAATAGGAGAAGGACATAACTTCCATGTGCAGTAACTCCCCTATGCATCTGCACTTATGATAACTTCATTTTTCTCTTCAGCATTGTATTGGACAGATGTATTTAAATTTCTGATCTGAATCCAATTTGTTGAGAATTGCATTGTAAACAAATTTTTGATTATCATTTTCTATGGATTTTCTTTCAAAAGCTTTAATTTTTATTGTGAATTATCCAATGGCAGTAATTTGTACTTAGCCCTGTGTGAATGACATTGTAGAAACACAGGTCGTGTTTATGTTATGGCTTGTGGAGGCTCATTAACTGTTGAGGATATTACAGCCATTGTTCAAAGTATTGTGGATTATCATATGCTTACTCAGACAAAATTGCTTCCTCTCAATCAGGAATGTTCTGTTGGATTACCACTTTAACCTGACTGCTTTGGGTAGTGCCTTAACATTCGTGAAAGGATCTTAACCTACCAATCTTTTTCTGGAGTTCATTCTTAGGTATGTTCCCTTTCTAATATTTTGCTTGCAATTTTCATTATTATTCTTTTTTCATCTACTTCATAATCCACAGTTCTTTGGTTTTACCTAGTCTTTTCTCCCTACTTGTTATTAGGATTTATATTGTTTCCTTTCTCTAATAGCTTCTCTCTCACACCCAATACCCTTGTGTTCGTGACTCTTTTTGTTCAGATCTGTAGACTTTTTGCCTTTCCCTGACTCCTTGTCTTTAATATCTTTTTGGCCAGCTTGGGAATTGGGCCTATTATCTTCTATTTTGCTAACAGGTTCTCCATTTTCACATGTTCATCTTTTATTCACTACTCTCCTATATTCTCTCTCTTAACTGCCTTCTATCTAAGGGAGCTTGTTGTGCTTCAAATGGTTTCCTGTAGATGTTCATTCCCTTCTCTTTGCCAGCTTATCCTATCCCACTTCTGCTCTTTCTTTCTTTTCTTTGTACACTGCTATCAGGACTTACTGGATTAGGCTACAATCTTCTTTACTGTACTCTTTCCTCCTTATGTGCATGGTATTTGTTGGGCTCCCTTTCTTTGCCCAGATGTCTTCCATGGTGTTTATTTCCTAAGGGTTTTTGCATCTGTTTGCTTCTGGTCATCACTTCGATGCTGGCTACATCTACACACACTTTTTGTATGGCCTGGCATCAACGTAAGCAAGGTGGATCTTTATGACCCACTTACTGACTCTGTTCTGGATGAATCCCGTGTCTAAACTTTTGTGTCATATCAGATTTTTGTTCATCTGTGAACCCTTGACTTTGTGTTCATTAGGTTCATCAGATTCTTTAGTTTGACTTTCTGTTCATCCTTTTCTGGTTTTAGCCCTCGAGTTTCTATTGGATTTTGAATCTGGAGGTTTTGAATCTTTTCCACAAGAGTAAATCAATATTGTACTTCATGCTTCCCTGAGGTTTTGTACTCTTTATGGAGCCAAAGAAAACAGGAGATTGGAGATCTTAGTCTGTTCCATCTCATTTGTTATCTAGATATTCCTACTTTCCAGATGAAACCTATGAGATACCTATGAAAGTTCCTTCATCAAGGATTCACCCTCCTTTCTTTTTGGTTACAACACCTATGTCTTCATGCACGTAGTCAAACCATTAGCTGATCTTCTACACATACATGCTCATTATTGGATGTCATCATTACATAAATTATTTGAGGATTCTTACTCAGTCATTGCCTCACACTGAACTGACCTCCCAGTTACTCTGGAATGGAGTGTTCAAAAGTCAAAGTGTAAGCTTGTGCCTACTCATTATCTCATTCACATGGGATTTCATATTAACACTTTTTCAAAAACTCTTCACCCCTCTCCAATCCTTAGAGCTTTGGGTGAACATATTTCCATCTGCTAAACATATCTTGTCTGTTTTTGGCTTCTCTTTATGTGACAATTTCCATGGATTGTGCCTACTTGAGATGCCATCAGTGAGATATTTTCCCTTTGTAAAGTTGATCCTTGGGCAGGTTGTTTATTGGAATTTCTCTTACTACTCTCAATAGCCTTAAAGTGTGGCTCACTTGTGAATTTCTCATTGTAGGTTCCTTTCTTCCACTTCCTCTGAATTTGGATATTTTCACTGATGTGTCTCTCCAGGACTGGTGTGATGTGTTGGATGACCATTATCTTTACATTCTCAAATCATTCTTTTGGAGCTTTGGGCTACTCAACATGAATGTCAAGATTTCTTGTCCTTTTTACACCACCACTATGGATTAGTGTTCACAGACAGTTTGACTCTGGTGACCTATATCAACAAGTAAGGTGAGACTCAATCATGCAGTCTTTCTGATTCTTTGGCTACATTCTCATCATGCCTTTCTTTGAATTGGTATTTCATTGGTTTTGTCAACAGTTTGGTTGTCTTGTGTTTCATGCATTTGTGTGGCACTACATCATCTTCTGATGTTTTACATGTTTCCATTTTTTGATCCAGCTTCTCTAGCAGTGGATTATTTGAGCCCATCTTGTAAGAATTCATTTTTCTATGCTTACCTTGTTCTTCATCATCTTTTTTGGATATTGGCCAAGGCCATTTGCTTTCATTGTCCAGTTCTTCTCAGTGCCTCATGCTAGTCTGCTCCACCATGGTGTTCGATACTTTTGCCTGTCTCAAGGATCTTATTCCATTACTTTTATATATATATATATCTTCTACAATAACATTTATCATCTACACAATGTGTTCCTTTGTTAGTGAAGCTGGCTTTTCCTCTGGGATAGCTTCAGTGTTATCACATTCTTGCAGATGTTCTTTCCAGGCAGTATATCAATCTTATTGGTCTATCTTTAGGAGTTGGTTCCTGCAGAATTGGGTTTCTTTTCTTTCTTCAACCCCTCTAAAGCTTGCTTCAATTTCTTTTTCATGTACCTTTTTCATGATCATGATTTATCTGATTCTAATGCAGGCTATAGAGCTACACTCTCAGCTACTTTTAGATGCCACAGCAGACATTGTTCTAAGTGGAATTTAAGTTCTGGCCTTGAGTTGCCTTGCTTTTCATTTTCAACCCTTTATAACTTGTTCACTCTACCCTCCTTCCCCTGAAAACATTGTTTTGTTGCTCTTAATCGGGAGGAGACGATCAGACATTTTTACCATTAACTCTCTCAAAATGGGCTCAGTCGAGTTGACCAACCAGGTGACCTCTTTGTACTCGTATATAGACTTTATAGATTTGATACTACTAACTTTTAATATAGTATGTATATCTTCACAAAATTTGACAGTCTTTCCATAAACATTACAAGTCTTTCTCGTAGAAAAAGTTATAATTTTTTGTGAAGTATTTCAAATAAGCTAAAAAAATATTTGTCTGTGAATATATGGAGTATTTGTTTTGAATAGTCCATGTGCAAAGTGATTTTCATGTTAAGACTAAAAATACCTTACTTAACCTCAAAAATCTCAAATTTTATTTGTATAATCTCTAAAACCACCTAAATACATGTCAGATGTTTGTTTTCAGGAAAACTTTTATATTTTATTTGTTATTTTCTCTACCCTAACTCTGTACAAAATTGGTCAATTTGAACGACCTCGTAACCACCAATAAAAATTTTAATAAATCTAGATTATCCCATTTTTCCTTTCTGGAATGACTGCAGATTGTAACAGAAAATCACAATTGTTTATCCTAAGTGGCTTTGAGCTCATAACAGTATACTTGTATTTATAATTAATTTTATTGTTTATTGTTCTATGAACAGTGTCACCTTTGGCAGCCTTACTCTGGCATGTGTCATCCTTTCCTTCATGCACTCCGTCTTCACGTGTGGCTTTTCTCCAGTCCCTCGCCAGATGGCCTGGACTTTCCAGACATGTTGCCTCCTTGATTTCTTGTCCAGTTTGACTATCATCATTGCCAATTTATCAGCATAAATGAGCTACTTATCTCTCTTGGTTTATACGTCAAGATTACCATCCTTCATGACCTACTATTTCTCACTTGTCATCCTTTTTCACTTGGCCTTATGACAGGGGCTTATTGGTTTCCTCTCTTGAGGGTTACAGAGCGGCATTGTCTTCCACCTTTCGGTTTATTGAATTTGCTTCTGTCCTCTGTATGTTATTTTGTTCATTTTACATTGCTCGTCCTCCCTGTGCTGCTTCTCACCCAGATTGGAACTTCAGTGTTGTCCTTCATGCTCTTATTTGTCCTCCATTTGAACCTTTGTTGTCTTGCTCTTTTAATCACCTTTCATTGAAGTCCTTGTTTCTATTGTTGTTGCTGTCTGGTGACTTTCATTCCAATGTTTTTGTGATTGACGTTCACCATATATTGTTCCATGCTTCCTATGTTATTCTTTTTCCCATTTCAGGACTTCAGCTGCTCAAGAGAGTAATTCTACTTTCACTCCAAGTATTCTCCCCCCCCCTCAACTTTATAACTGTTCAGATCATGGTCACCTCCTTTGCCCACTCAGGGCCCCCAGATGGTATATAACATGCACTACTCCCTTCTGTGGTTCCTGTGTCCCATTTGTTAATTCACTGGAATCCTACTGTTTCATGTGACCTTTCTCGCATTACTATTACGGGTTTGGATTTGCCTGGCATATTCTTTCCTTTCTCTGGATGATTGACTATGTCCCTGACTGTCCATTTCTATATTCCTTTGGAGGACATCATCAGTTTGGATATGTGGACTACCCCGCATACCGTTATATCTCATTATCTACATCACGTGGCTGTTTCATGCTCTGTGTGTTTCTACTTACCTCTAGTTGCCATTCTGCACACCTATGTTTCTTTGTGACTGATAAGTACTCAGTTTCTTTTCCTTTACAGGGGCCTCTTGCTCATATGTTATGGATACTACACTATGGCGGGTGGTGCCTGACCAGGTATACTTAGTCCCAAGTCTGCACTGTCCATCCTCTAACCACGCTAGATGACTATAACATTGAGGCTCTTCTTACCATAGACCTGAAGTACAATTCCATATGTCGCCAAGTGTTGGTTTAACCACTCTGCTATTTCTATACATATCTATTGCAGTTTGCCCCTCTGGTTGAGATATTCCTCCTTCCTACCATCCTCCAGATGCTGATTCTCAATGGATCAGGTGTTGGTTGGAGATGGTCCAGCCATATAAGTCCGCACATATACTTGGCTGGTACCCTCCTCCTACCATGGACTGGACGATAAATTCCCAATGCCACCAGGTTTTGTACTGAAGATGCAACCCCAAATTGCGGTTTCTCTGCCTACCGTGTGC
>NW_013666037.1:321692-332143 GCF_000517525.1 Limulus polyphemus
TTCGATTATTTTCAGGATTTTTAGGAAAGGGACACTTTCATCTCTGTAGATTTCCCACACGTCCTCCCTACTTGTTTGACTTGCTCATGACCAATCTCGAAATGATTAACAGGTGCATATTAGAGAGGGCACTAGTTATGATAGGGATAGTGTTGCATTCCTGTTGATGGATGGTTGCTGCATGATCATTTGCATATAGATATACAAAAAGAAGTGAAAATTACAAGGCTAATAACAAACGAAAAAGTTTGAGATGATAGAGAGCAGTAGTAATTGAGAAAGCTTTTTTGTGAGAGGAGGTAACTATCTATCAGGAATACATTTTCAGTTTAAGAAAATGTTAACATTATCAAATAAGTTTTAATTTCTTAGTTTGAAAAGGAAATATTTTAAAAAATGATCAAACTTCACTTTTCTGTATCATGTGACACTTGTTTCTCCAAATTGCATAATTTAAATAATCTTTCCACCCCTGTTTGAGTTTCTGATTTGAATGCAAATTACTTAGATGTATAGATTATTGTTAAGACATAATCTAACTCTTATCACATACTTTCTTTACAAAAATGTCAGTAATTCTCTCTAATGTTTACTATTTTATTTATCAGCAATAAAAGGGGAAGATTTTGATTTATACTGATTTACATATAATGCTAGGTTATTCTCATTACAGCTTTTTTATTATTCTGCATATAGATATAAAGCTGTCATCGCCAATTTCAGATCAATCAGCTAAGGGAATTATTTGAATGCACTCATAGCTGAGTTAGAAAGCCAGTTGAATTATAATTGAAAATTTATGCTTTCTGCATCCTATTATTTTATGTTCTAAATTTAATATTTGAAACAAATAAAAATTCAGTAAAGTACTAACAGCAACCCTGTCAAAAATGAGGGTTAACTTTTATCAACACTTAAAGCTTTCATGCAAAAAAGTACAAGACCCACATGTAAGTACTTCATTTGTTTTTTATGTATATAAAAGTAACTGAAATGTAAAAACTAGAAGCTTATTAAATTAGATAAGAAAACATGAGTGAAAAAAATTAAATTAGATTATCAACTAAAGAAAAAGATATATTAATTTCTCCATGAGGTTTGCATGTGAGAAGCCTTTGCATAATGTAATTTGATACCATAACTTGAGCTATGTGTTTGCCAGGTGACTTCTAACTTCTTACACAGATTTAATAGTTAGACACAATTCAAAGAGCATTAAAATAATAGAATGAAAAGAAAAAACAGATGTAAACTATTATGAGCCTGAGTCTGTATAGAACAAGTAATTGTATTTTTATCTTACAATCTGCAATCATTCCAGAAAGAGAAAAGGATAATTTAATTTTATACTTTTTTATGGTGATTACAAGGCTGGTGAAATGAACCAATCCTGTATAGTGTTATAGTAAAGAAAATAACATATATATATTTTTACTGAGAAACTTCTGTTAACAGTCATTTAGGAGGCTTTAGAGGTTGTCCAAATGTCATTTGAAGCTGTAAGTTCAAAAGTATTTTTAATCTTAACATGAAAATCATCTTGCACTCAGTCTAGTCAGTTTTTTAACTTTATAAATTCACAGATAAATCTTTAAAAAAATGCATGACTAAAAAATATTTTTTTTGTATATAAAAGACTTGTTTACTCAGAGGTTTCAAAATTTTGTATAGATACATTTATTACATTAATAGTTATAGTATGTATGGTTACATGTGATTGCAAGGTTAGTCAAAATGAACAAACTTATATAGTGTTAAAGCAGATTTTACATATTTTACAATCAAACTTTGCAAAAGTATGCATATTGGGGTTTCATCTTCACATTCATACAACTAAGAAAATAATAATTTAAACAATTTGTTTTTATTGTTGGACAAAAATTGGGGGTATTAAAAATTTTGAAGTTTTTATAGGATGTGCATAATGTTCAGAAACAAAGCTTCATTCTTGAGAACAGTAATAAGAATTTATCTTTTATAAATAATGAGCAATATCTGTAACCACAAAAGGCTTGCAGTAGTTTTGTTTCTTTTTTCTATATTTTGGCTGCAAAACTATACTTTTGTTTGATAGTTATAAATATATTACATTATCAAAGTTACTAGAAATATTTCACATAATGTTCTAAGATAATAATTCCACAAAAATTTACTTTTCACAAAAACAGTCTTCTTGTAGTTGTAGGACACCATGCATCAGTATGACATCTGTATTAATGAGTCTACATGACCATGCTTACAACAGCCACTCTAGTTACTCAGCATAAACTTATTTTTTATAATTAATGGTGCAAGAATAAATCAAAAACATGATCTTATAATTAATGCTGGAAAAAAGAACTGTTTGAAAGAAACATCCACAAAAAGCAAACTACATGGATGGCATTAGAGAATTGGCCACCATAAAAGAAATCAATAGAATGTTATTCAAACTTTTCTTAGAGAATATATCATACCTATATTAAGAAATATAAGTAGTTTGAAATGGACAATATAATCACATAAATAGTACTACTTTAATTTACAATACTGCTTCTTTGTATAGACTGTGAAAAATAAAATTGAAAAATGAACATAATTTATGAGAATAGAAAAAACATATAATACTTATGAACTTCATATATGTGTATGTATATCTGTTTCTAAGTTTCTTTTAATTCAAAAAGGAACTGTTGTGCTATATTTCAGATACTTATATTTATTGTGTGTATACCATTTAGTTCTGTATGATATATACATGTATTTTAGCTATTCAGTGTATTGTATTAGTTAACATGCTATTGTAAAGCTTGGGTCATTTGTATCAGGAATAAACATCTTTTTTCAGCAGTACCTACGATGTAAATGACTAAAACATACTATTTTTTTCAGGAAACACTGCTCTACATGACTGTGCAGAGTCTGGAAGCCTAGAAATTATGAAACTGCTCCTACAGAGTGGGGCTAAAATGGATGTTGACTCATATGGAATGACCCCTTTATTAGCAGCAGCGGTAACAGGACACCCAGCTGTTGTAGAGTACTTGATTTCTCTTCCATTGTGCAGTCGTCAAGAAAAAATAGATGCTTTGGAACTTCTAGGAGCTACTTATGTAGATAAAAAGCGAGATATGATGGGAGCACTAAACTTATGGAGGAGAGCCATGGAAGATAGATACTGTAGTGACAATAAACCCTTAGCAAAACCATTTATGCCTTCTCCTATTGCAGCCTATGAAAATGCTACAGAAATTCACAACTTAACTCAGTTGGAAGAACTGATCTCTGATCCTGATGAGATGCGTATGCAAGCTCTTCTAGTACGGGAAAGAATTCTAGGACCAGCCCATCCTGACACATCATATTACATACGTTACAGAGGAGCTGTATATGCTGATGCTGGAAATTTTGATCGATGCATTAACTTGTGGATGTATGCTCTAGATATGCAGCAAATGATGCTTGAACCTTTAAGTCCCATGACCCAGAGTAGTCTTCAGTCTTTTGCAGAGCTCTTTTCATACATGATGTCAGAATCTTGGGCTCGGCAGCGATCACTCCCAAATATTTCTTTCTCAGATCTTCTTTGTGTTTTCCAGAAAGCCCTTCTTGAGGTAGAAAGGGCAATGAATCACATGCAGAAAGTACCCCCAGCAGAACGTGACTCTACCAATTTTCATCGCACATTGGTAATCTCAGTGCATCTTATAGCTCTAATGTGTCGGATTCAGGATCATATCAGCTATGAGCAGGGATTAAAGTTCAAGCAATCTGTTTATCGTTTAGTTAAGCTTAATCCTCGTGGGCGTAATGGTTGGACACCACTGCATCTTGCTTGTTATAGAGATTCTTTATCAGTTGGTCGTTATCCTGTTTGTTCTTTTCCATCCATAGAGGTTGTCAACTTGCTTCTTGAAGTAGGAGCTCTGCCAAATACTGTAGATTATGACAATAACACTCCTCTTCATGTAACAGCAATGAACAAACCTTTTGCTCACAATATTTTTAAGCTCTTACTTCAGCATGGTGCTCACTTAGATACTAGAAACTTAGATAACAAAACACCACTGGAAATGATTAACAATATTGGTCGCCTCAATGTCTACCCACTACGCCATCTCACACTGCAATGCTTGGCTGCTCAAACTATAATGAAGCATAAAGTACCCTTTAAGGATGTCTTGAGACATAATCTTGCAGCTTATGTAGAAGCTCATTGATCCTGCAACTGCCAGGTGTTCTCTGGTACTTAAAAGTAGTTATTAACTATTACAAATACCATAAAAGATTTTTGTATATACAGTTTTAAAGACAAAAAAAATCAATATAAAACCATTTTACAGATCAGTTCTATTTCTCCAGATAAAGATGAATGTGAATTTCTAATCAATAATGGGTCTATCTCCTGCAGCTGCCAGGTGTTCTCTGGTACTTAAAAATAGTTATTAACTATTACAGATGCAGTAGAAGATTTTTGTATATACAGTTTTAAAGACAAAAAAAATCAATATAAAACCATTTTACAGATCAGTTCTATTTCTCTAGATAAAGATGAATGTGAGTTTCTAATCAAGAATGGGTCTATCTCTTAACATGAGTAAAAATACTACTTTTATTATATGGCTGTCAGAAGAAAGAAAGAAAAACCTCTTTTACATGAAGTCTGTGATTTTTAAGAATATTAGGAAATGGTTTTATTACCAAAATGTACAATATCCACTTCCTTACACTAATTCCAGGGGTTTGTGTTGGAAAAATGATGGATAGTCCCTTTCTAGAATTGGTGGATAATAAGGAGCTCTAAATATCCGAGTACAGCATATTGTTGTATGAGTTACTGTAAATTTTGTTGAAACCTTAGGATTCATCATGAACCTAATTTTAATTTTTGTTTATTTTACTAATTGCAATAAATAACACATGTAAAATAAATACTTATTTCTTAGAAATTGAATAAACAATAGCTCTATTGTCTGTTTTTAAAGGTTAGAGTGAAAACAATACTAAAATTTGTGATGACCTTCTCAGGGACAAGGCATAAAGCAGGATTAAAATAATGTAAGACTTTTAAAAAAGGATGAGGCAAATAAAAAACACTGCCTGAGCATGTGTGGATTTGGAGTTAAAATTCAGAAAAAAATAATGTTTGGTTCTGTGATTGTAACTGTTAGTTTTTAATAAGAAAAGGAAGTTTCATCCTTACTTAAAACCTTTAATATTCTAAGAAAAAAATCAGAGGTAATTATTGGAAGGCTTATTTTGGATGAAGTATGGTTTTATTGATTTGTGCATAATTTTTAATATATTTCAGCTGGTTTTAATCATTTAGAATAATAGTTTTACTAAAAATTTATATTTCATAAATAAGCATTCAAATATTTATCTGCATTCTGATCATATTGACATCTTAACCTCTAAAACCTTGTCCTGCTGAACATAATTTTTTAATCTTTGTGTCAGCTGTGTGTTTAGTCTTTAACTGATTTTATGATACCTAAATGATGAACTTTTTCAAACATTTTATTTCAGTTGTAGAATATGTGTTGCTTATTTTCAGATTAACATTTAGCTTATTAAGCTATTAATCCATTTTACTTTCATTGTGTAGTAGAAGTCTGAATTTTTTTTATTTTATTCTAAGAACTTATAAGTGAAGGTAAAGAAGGATATCAAATACACTAAATCTGCCATGTCCATTGCCGATGAAACACAAATATCAACATTAGATTTTTTGTTTAATTGTTTTTTATCATATGTGAATATTATAAAGAGCAGCATTTAAAAAGTTAAGAGGGTTTTCAAATAGTTAGAGTTGCACTGTTCAATTATTGAAATTTTTTTGAGAATTACAGTTTTTTGTGGTAAAACTACACTAAGCTAAACATTCACTGAACAAACAAGACAGACAGATTATGAAATATAACAAAAGCTCTGTTGTTAAATAACTGTAGTCATAGATTATTAAGATACTAACATTTTTTTAGCAGATTCACTGATATTGGAATTTATTAATGCATACTTTATGTTGATATTTTAGAGATGCATGATGTCATTTGTATGTATTGAATATTTGAAAAAAAATGTTCTGTATGTAATTACCCCAAACCTGCACTTAAAGTACCCATGAAGAGATTCAGAAGGTCCTTTTTTCCATATTCACTTAAATATTTTTAGCAACTTCTTATCCATCTTTATCAATGATCTTTAGGTTAAATAAAGTATTAGCTTTTGCAAGCCAGTTTATGAATTATATTTTCCATCTGATACCTAACACAGTAAAGTTAGCCTATAAGTAACCTTTTCTTAATTGTTTATTTGCATTTTAAGTATTCTGTTGGTTAGTTTGGGAGAGTGTAACTCACTAGAATGTGAGACTGAATGCTGTCAGGAGAATAGGCTTAAATACAATTTTATGTAGTGTTTTATACTATCATAAATCTTTCTATCTCTTTCAAAAGTCTTATTTTCTTGGTTAATTTGTTAAAGTTTATTAAAAATTTAGAATTGTACTCTTTTTATTCTGTTATTTGACTAAAATGCATCTCAGTATTATATTAAGTACAAAAAAATTGCTTTTTTTTTCTACACTGTATACGTCAGTATTAATACACTTTAGCAGTATGTAGTTTATTAAAAATAAGTTCATATAATTTATAGGGACAAAAAGGAGTTTATTAGCCCATCAAAGACGTCCCTTCCAGCTCCCAGCACCTCTTACTACTCATGTATTCATCCAATCTTTTCTTGAACTCAGCTTATTCCAAAAGCCAACCATACTGTTTAAAAGTAATATTGTCTAAACTTCAGACAACTCCGGCTGCCAAAATTTTAAGTTATAACCACTTGTCCTATTGTTTTCACTGCTAAACACAAAAACATTTGATGGATTTATGTCAACAATCCCCTTAATAATCTTAAACACCTCAATCAAATCCCCTCTGACCATTCTCCTCTCCAGAGAAAACCAGTTTAGAGATTTTAGTTATTCGTCATAGGACAATCCCACCATTTCAGGTATCATGCTAGTGGCTTTTCTTTAAACTTTCTCTAACAAGTAAATATCCTTCTTGAGGAAGGGAACCCAAAACTGTACACAGTACTCTAAGTGAGGCCTTACAAGTGGTCTGTACAGGGAAACAAAAATATCCCTTGTCTTATATTCAATATTTCTATAGATGCTATCCAAAATCCTGTTAGCCCTATTACTAGCTACAATATACTGTTTAGAAACAGAAGGAATTCAATAAATATCTTCTTTTTTTTACACACGTTTAACCTGAAATACTTGCATATTTTTTTAAAAACTATATATATGAAAATTTTAAGTAGTAGTAATAAATAATAGGTCAGTGACTGAAAATAAAAGTATTAGACCAGTTGGCAGTTAATCACTTTGACAACAAATGGAAATGTTTCGTGTAAATTCACCAGGAATAGTTATGCATGATGAAATCATTGGATGACCAATTTACTGTGTGGAATGTTGAAGAAATGAATAACACATTTTATGTTTATTTGAGATTCATTTATTATTGATATGCACACTTTTGTTCATGCTTAAATATAATATTTCATGTACCATGTAAAGTTCTGTTCAGGATTTTTTTTAAGTGGCTTACATGATTATTTAGAGTTCTGGAATCACAGAGTTTACTTAAAGTAAATGTTTCAGATTTAGATACTCCTTGTTAATCTGGTTCTGCAAAAGTGCTTTTTGTTTAGTGAAGTTTATTCAATGCTTAATCCACAAAGTAACACTTCATTTGTACATCTATAAGTACTTGCTATCTTCTTAATTTTTACTTGAAAACAGATTTCTTGCACCACAAAATCTTTAAAAAATACAGGGATTTATAAACCTTGAATTTTCCACTAGAAATGGCATGTGATTGATAGTTATTGAACTCATAAGGATTAACATTTTCTATGCTTCTTTATTTCCAGTTTGTTTCTTGGATTGGCATTTTCTTGGCTTGTATGTTTTTGATTTTTTCTATTACATATTTCAGTAAGAGTTCTTTGAATCAGAGTCATACTGCAATTAGCTTTCTATAAATGTACAGTTTTTTTTTTTTAAAGAAAGCAAACAGTATCTGACATGTACAGTATACTAAATGTTTATGTAGGTACCTCTGAAACTCACTTTCATTGAACATATAAGCATTGTTCATTGTTTTATTTATATATATGTATATATATATATATATATTAACTTCTGTGGTTTTTATAAAATTGGCATAGTTTATTCATGGAGTAAACAGCAGAAATAATATATGGTGAAATTCTGTTACTAACTTTTAGCCATGGTAAGAAACAGCATAATACAATTAATTTTCTAACAGTGATATCTCTTCTTGCTGTTACAAATTACTAGATAAACAAAACATTTGATTTGAGAGGCATTGTACATCACATAGGAATGAGGATTACCATCTTCGATATGTTGACAGTAAAGTTAAAGTAAGATTATGAATAGATAGTTTTGTTTTTAATTAGAACTTAAACCGTTTTAACCATAATTGACTTATGTTCCTGTCTGTTGTTGTTTTTGTGTTTGTGTGAAAATGTATATGTTTGTTAAACAAAAGTTGTGGATAAATTAAGAATGTGGATACGCCACCACGCACGTTAGAAACATAATGTTTTTTGTTTTGTTTTTTAAAGAATATGATGCTTTTCAAGAAAAATGAAAACATTTTCTAGGAGAGGGACAATAAACGGCAGAATTATTATTCAAGATGGAGTAAGTAACAAAAAGTACAGTAATAGTTAGAATGGGTTGTAAAAACATAGCGCGCGTGCACTATTTCGAAAGTTGGCCAATCTAATCTAATGGCTTATCTGCCTTACAAGTGTGACAACCACTAAGTATGGGGCTGCTCGTAACGTTAGTGATTAAATTCCTCCTCCTTTTAAAACGAAGAGTATAGATTAGGAAATATTTATTCCACATATAAATAACACGGTTTTCTTCTTTTTACGTACATCAAGTTTAAATAAGTTGCACTTCTTTTCTCCCTTATTTCTTTAGGTTGATAAATGGACATTGTTGTTAAGTTTTGAATTAATCTTACTTTTTGGATTGTTTACGTTATTTCTGTAAGAACTGGTTATTGTTCACGTCTACGAATTGCAAGGTTCAATGTTTTAACATAAATAATGTTTACTGTAATTTGAGATAACGTCAGTCTAACACCCTTTCTTGTACATGTGTGTGTGTGTTTTCACGCGCTGTTAGTAGTATTACAGTAAACCACAGTTTTTGATGGGTGGGTACATTACCATCATTTCTACACTGTTATTCCTCTCTGCAAACATTGATATTTGCATTGTCTATGAATTATAGACACCAGCAAAGATTCCAGTATTTAAATTCTGTTGTCAGAAAGTACAGTCTTCTAGGTACAATTAAACTTGGATAAAGGATAAATTGGCACGTCTAAATGGACACTTTTTCTAGTTTGTTTTGTGCGACGTTTCGAGCAGACGTCCTTCGTCTGGCAGTAAAGACTGTGATACAATGGAATTAGGCTAAGTCGTGTCATTTTATTTTTCTATTATCTTTTATCCAAGTTTATCTTCTCACGTCTTGCGAAACAACACTCATTCAAAAATTAGGTACAGTTAAACCCATTTCAACAGTATCATATGTATGGCTTTGCAAATTGTGGCCTGCTACAACTTTTCGGTTATTATTAAAGATAGCGAAACTTGTGTAAAGTTTCTGAATTTTCCGCTTCTACTTACTAAGCAGTACGTATATATATTCTAGTTGCGGTTTTTGTTTATATAATTTCTTTAAAGAATAACGGTCCTTTTTTTTTGAATACATACTTTTCTTGCCGTCAAAATCCACTTTAAATTTTTAGAACAGATGTAAGATTTTTTCTGATATGACCAACTTCGTCCACAGTTTTTGAAATATTGGTAGGATATTTTTGTTAAGTTTTTATCTTTTATTTATTGATTTTTTTATGTGTGCCACCACATTGTCTAATTTGTTATTGTTAGCAGGTATATTTTATTTTCTTGCTTGTTTACGTCTAGCAGTGTGTAGTGACAGTTGAGCGTCTTAAAACTTCCTAGAAGTTTATTTTTTTGAAAACTAGCAGTAAGCAGAGGTAATGAATATTAACAGTACTGAATGCTCTGGTAACTGCTGAAGCTAAGATTGTTTTTGTGCGAAGTTTTGAAATGGGTGTAAATGTGGACTTTGTGTACATTATGTTTATAACTGGAATGTTGTGACGACATTTGTAGAAATGAAAAACTAATAAAATTAATTAATACAGCTTTGTTGTTTTATCTTATCCTTATAAAATATTACTGTGTAGTTGCACTAGCATGAGATATTAAAATTGTGTGCATAATGATATGGATAGCACGTGAAAGAACATGGTTTATTATATATACACCTGGAAAAAGTTAAGCACCCCCAAATATTTTTCAGGATTGCTTATTGAAAATAAGGT
>NW_013666037.1:333076-357856 GCF_000517525.1 Limulus polyphemus
AATAATGCATAATTTCATTTGATAAACACGTTTAGATTGAATGGTAATTTATAATCAGTCACAAGAACGTCGAATCTGAATCACTTGAAAAAAACACGGGAGTGCTTAACTTTTTTCCAGGTGTATATATATGGTGCCTCAACTGAAGGCAAAATAAACAGGATGTGACTGGGACTACATGTTATGGTCGAGTACACACACCGTTTTTTTTCCGTCATTGTTAATTTGACGAGTAAAACAAGATACTCGTAAATTTGTTTATGCAAAGTACAAGTCTGCGAAAGCGGCGAGAAGATTTCGCCCTAGCACAACCAGTGGGGACTATATGAACCTTACTTGTTTTGGAATCACGTTTGTGGTGTCTGTAATTGTTTGTTACAGAGTCTCTAAACTACATTGTAAAAATGTAAACAAGATACTGCCTGTATATTGCCATTAATATCAGCAATTAATTATGTCGTTCCCGATATACGTGACATAGAAAACGAGTGGTTTCACGATTTTGTAGTCAATCTAAAATTACACCAAGCGTGGGTGGACTAAATTATACAATATGTGGACCCCCACCGATAGTGAACATTTTAGACTTAAGTCGGTTAATAATGGTCAAAAATTATGTTTCCGTTTTACTTAAGCATTTATATCATTTATAAATTATTCAATTACAATATTAGATATTGTAACAAAACAAATTGTTTAGTGGTTCGTCAGTCATTCTGAATGTTCATTCAAGTAAAGTAAATAGATAGTATTAATGCTATGTAATTTGGTGCTAAAATATATAAATAAATTTATATTAATAAAAATCGCAAACGTAATTCTAATGTGTAATAGCTTAAAACTGATAGTTCATGAACTTAATGTATAATAGTTTACACCGAAACAGATGTAACTACTGTAATATTTTCTAAACACCTTTGGGTCTCTTCGAAACACTCAATCTTTTATAACAAATATTCAATTTTTTTACTAAGTTAAATATATCTATCAATTTTGTATCACTGTAATCGTGATAGAATCCACGTGAGCTGTGTCAAATTGAACAGTCGAATGCTTAATATATGTTTTCTTTAAAAGTATATAGTTAGCAAGAGATGGAGCCACCATCAAATGGTACGGCATCCTTGGCGTGTCCTAATACATCTCAGAATGTTTGTTTGTTTTAAGTTATCGTGAATATGTAGTGTAATGGACTAGAACAAAACACCGCTACAACTAAGGTAAAACAAAAAATTATTAAACTTTAAAACCACAGAACTAAAAAAATAAAGCTTTTTAAACGATTGGAATACAAATTTTCTCTCTCACACGCCCACCAGTAGCACAGTGGTATGTCTGCAGACTTACAACGCTAGAATCCGGGTTTTGATACCCGTGGTGGGCAGAGCACAGATAGCCCATTGTGTAGTTTTGTGCTTAATTACAAACAAATAAACTCTCTCACACACAAAAACAACATTAGTTTCGTGCCTGGTCAAGACTTGATATAAACGTTAATAAACAGTAGGACAAAAATATCAATGTTATTAATTTCAAAAGAAGAAAAAACCTACTTCCGAAAAACCAATATTCAAAGAATAATCAGCAATAATTCGTTTTCACCATATCTTGTGAACTAACTCGTTTAAGATCAAGGAAGGATTTTTATTTAGTGGTTAGTCCACGAGGTTACATCTCATGTGACTGGCTAATGTACATAATCTTTCATATCTGTAACGTCACCGGTAGAGGAAGCTTTTGTCAGTTTTATGATATAAACATGCTCTCTCTAGAATTGAGGTAGCGCTATAATATAACTAAAAATTCATAGTTGGAATAAACTATAGAAGAAATAATAAAGGAACAGTAAACAAAATAAAAGTAGTTTTTCGCCATCTCACATTCCTTCACCCTAAGAAAAACGAAGTGATATAATTAAATCACTTAGTACAAAGTATCCCAATTTTCGTACATTACTTTTATCTTCCCTTTTATACTGACACTAGAAATCCTTTACAGTTTAAGTACATATACCTTACAAAGAAAAACAACAATTGATTTTCTGGAATATTCAGCTCGATCTTCACTAGCGTCTTGCTCTGGTTCTGCTTACCGAAAGTTTATTAACAATTCGAAGACCAGCTAAACTACGATAACCAACTCTGCGACGTAGCCATAGTGTCCTTTGAGTAGGTTGAGCAGAAGACATAAGTAGGTCATTAGCAGGATCCCTTGAAGAATGGACACAACAGCAGAAGTCTTGTTTTATAGGGTGAAGACTTCCAAGTATACTATACTTGACATTTCTGTTTTGCCGCAACTGCCTAGGACGATTATTATCTTCTCTGGTATCCAGAGAATTTTCACTAGAAAAATATATGTATCTTTTTATATTAGAAACATAAAATCATCCTATAATTCGACCTGGTCTAGTATCTTCTATTTTGTATCTCGGAACAAATTTTCCGTTAAAATATTTACAATAGAAGATAATGGCTATGTCCTTAATAATACTAAGTCACTCCTACTTTAAAATATCTGGGCGTCTCTTACGGTTATATGCTTGATGCTGTTGCTTATGAGCCTTTTCAATATTGGATCTTGCTTCCCGTATGGCGTTTTTCAATTCTGCTGTTCGCTCATTCACGGTTTGAGGTGCCGTTGGGTATTTCGTCAGTTGTCCCGAAAGAAGGAAAATCTCTCGTCTCAAACGTTGTTTGGCTAGCGTATAACCTGTATACTCGTGAATAGAAGTTTTATTTGCGAGAGAAAACTCGGGTAAATGCTTGTCCCACGTTCAATGATTTTTCTTAACGTATACAGATATCATTCTACTTATATTTCTATTTACTCTTTGAGTAATATTAGATTGAGGATGATATGGAGTTGTAAATATATATTTAACTTCCATAGCTTTACTAGTCTCGTATGTCAAATAGGACACAAACTGATGTCCATTATCAGATACAAGAGTCTTTGGAATACCATATCTACACAAGTATTCACTAATTAATGTTTTCACTATCACCTTAGTTGTTATTTGTTTGAGAGGATGCAATTCAACTCATTTACAAAAAATAACTACTCCTGGTAGTAGATTTAGGATAAAGTTCCACGAAATTTATTCACCAGGTTTCAATAGTCTAGTGCTTTGTATAAATCCTGCAAGCTATTTCTGGTCAAATTTGGTGGTTTGACATGGCTTGGTAGCACATAATTTTTAATGTCCTTATTCATACCAGGCCAATAACCACGTCTGAATACTTTATATATGGATTCTCGAACGCCTAGCCATAGGATGATGATGCACTTCTATTAACAATGCTAGTCTCAATGTTTTGGGAATGACTGCCCTGAATTCACCATTACTAGCAACCTATTTTTGTGTAATAAAAAATATTGTCATTCAAAGCATGGTGTTTGGATTTATTTCCAGTCTCTATACCTATATTAGAATTATCTGACAACTTTCCAGTTTTCAAGTACGAGTCAATATGATTATACTTGTTATCTTTAGTTTGTTCAGTACCATATTGGTTCTCTGTTCGTTTTCTGTGAAATATTTCAAATGTTAAGTCATGCATCTTTAATGACCAATGCATCAGTCTACCAGTTAACCTCTCAGGTGTTTGTAATAGTTTCAACGCAGCATGGTCAGTGATCACTGTAAATTCTTCTCCACCTAAGTATGTTTCAAACATTTTTACAGTCCAGACTACGGCTAGACATTTTAACTCTGTAGTAGTATAGGTTCGGTAAATTTCAGTGTTGTACTAGTATATGCTATGACATTCTTCAGACACAGAACTGCCCCAATCAAATATTTGAGGCATTTGTATGCAAAAAAATAGTGCTCACCTGTTTTTTTCGAAGTTGCAAGACAAAGGATTCCCATAAAGCCTTCTTTATTTTCTGGAATGCATTTTCACACTGGATAGTTCATTTCCACCTGTTATGCTTTTTTCGTAATTGTGTCAAAGTTTGAAATGAACGTATGTAAAGATGTGCTTAACTCTTTGGAGTTGGGAAGTCTTTAACAGCTTTCACTTTCTCATCATTTGTGTGTACTCCCTCAGAATTAAGTTTAAATCTTAAGTATATTATTTCTGGTTAGCAAAATTTGCTTTTAGAAATATTTATAGTAAGATTGGCTGTACAAAGCTTGTAGAGAACTAACTGAAGGTCTCTCAGGTGTTGTTCAAATGTGGGCGAAAACATTGTAATATCATCAATATAAGCCTTGGAATATTCATTTTCTCCTACTAAAGCCTTATCCATAAGTCTTTGGAAGGTAGCAGGTGCATTTTTCAGACCAAGAGGCTTCACATTAATTTGATACAGCCCATTCTCCATTATGAGTGTAATTTTATGTCGATCCTCCATTTTTACAAGTATTTGCCAATATCCACTTGACAAGTCTAACGTGATATTGGTCACACCTGACAAAGCATTCAAACTATCACTTATATGAGGCAATGGATAGTGGTCATATTCTAAGACTTGTTTTAATTTTCGGTAGTCCACACAGAATCTAAAATCATTAGTCTTCTTCTTGACAATAACCACTGTAGAAGCCCAAGAAGTGGAGGGCTCAAATAACCCATCACGGAGCACTTCATCCACTTGATCATGTAGCACTTCTAATTTAGTGGGCGAATAGTGATAAGGTTTACTAAACACTGGATTTTCACTAGTGATTACTGTATTATGTTCAAACAGATCTGTGAGGTCAGATTTATTGATAAAAAATATATATGCATATTTTAATACAAGTTGTTTTAACTGTTCGCTGTTTTTACTCTTTAAACAGATGGCACATTTAACTCAAGAACATTTGTGAAGAAGTTTAGGATAACTTCATTTTGATTAATAAAGTCTAATTCAACGAGAGAAAATACGGCCAAATTTTCAACAAAAACAAAACATTGGTCCACGATGCTATTTGTTACAAATAGTTTGGCTTTAAAGTATCCTAGCGGTCAACATTTAGTCATTCCATCAGTAAGACACATGCTACCTTTATTCTAGGTTTTTAATTTAAGTGTTGTGTCATTTCTCCTGACTTGTTACCATATATTTTCATTTATTATTGAATAATGTTACGTATTACAATTTTGAATGGTCTGAAATCGAGCTAAATGTATCCAATTTATGATATTTGCCAACAAGATTGATATACACAGTTTCTTTGTTTTATACAAATGTTTTAATATACAAACAATAATACAATTTACAATAACAGTTATTACAAACAATGATTTATATACAAAAGTTTTACAAACTTACAAGCAATATAAAGTCTTCTTTCTAGTCTGGAACTTCTTTGATATCTTATCGATGGTTCACGATGAGCAAGTTAATTTCGAGTTGATGTAGGTATAATACACTTAACAGGGAGCTAGCCCTGTAGTTCTCACTGATCACATGCCGATTATAGGTCAAGTTTCGTAAATGTACTATTGTCCGATGTGAATCCATTGAAGTTAAATGGTTTGTAACGTTCGAAATTTATAAATGTTCCTGGTTAAACATCTCAAGTTTTCCGATTAATAAACGTTTTAACAATCACACTTTTTAGCTTTCGAAGTTTATAGCACACCAACTATATCACACCAATAATAGACACTCTTGTTTTGTCGCGTCTCGTTGGTTATATTTATAGACGTGTGGAGAATTTCTCGAAAATTCAGATTACGTAACAATACTGACGCTAACACTAGCGTTTACGTACACACATATATCGTTGATTCTTACGTTCGGGAACCTTCTACCACTTTAGAGAATAGGCGGGAGTTTCGCAATAGATATTTATCAGTATCAGTTATATACATTACTAAATATAAAGTTAATTTAAATGAACATCGATATTAAAATAAATATAGAATAATAAATCAGTCACAGTAATCTGACCCAGTATCAATACGATCTACTAGTTTCACACCATTAGCCCCCAGTAGCACCCTTGATGGACAGAGCACAAATAACCATTGTGTAGCTTTGTGCTTAATTACAAACAAACAAAATCACAACATTAATTTTAATGTTAGGTGTGGCAAATCCGTTTTAGTTGTAGTTAAGTAATTGATGGAGGGTTATACTTTCAAGGGATTAAAAGCATCCTTTCATCCCTAATCTCGTGTCCTTCCTCTCGTTGTTCCCTGTTTGCATATGTTACTTTTATAGGACAATGCATAGATAAATGCCCTATTTGATTATGTCACGCAGGTCTACTATGGTGTTCAGTTGCGCTGATCACTTCTATATTAATAGTTTCTTGTTTAATCCTCCACCAATGCTTGTATTGTTTCGTAAATTTTAGCACATCAGCAATACATATAAAATGACTTCAGGGTTTCATAATTCATACGTTTTCCAAACAAAGATCTCAACTGACTCTTCTGTATTAGCGTGGTACTTCCTACTAAAAGCCTGGCATGGCTTGGTGGTTAGGGAACTCGACTCGCAATTTGCAGGTCTCGGATTCGAATCCTCGTTACCAAACATTCTCGCCTTTTCAACCGTGGGGGCATTATAATGTGACAGTCAATCCCTCTATTCGTTGTTAGAAGATTATCTTAAGGGTTGGCAGTGAGTGGTGTTGACTAGCTGCATTAACTATCGTCTATTACTGCTAAATTAGGGACAGCTAGCGCAGATAGCACTCAGCGGTGAGTTAATCGCACTTGATTATTTCATTCGTAAGTGCAAGGCCCCCAGTGGTACAGCGGTATGTCTGCAGACTTGCATTGCAAGAAGCCGGGTTTCGATACCAGTGTTTCGCAGATCACAGATAGCCCATTGTGTAGCTTTGGATTTAACTTCAACCAAACAAACAAAATAGTAAGTGCAGAAATAAAATCAATGAATTGGATTTAAACCTGAAGAGTAAATCTAAAAATATCTCTCACGACGAATAATTAGCTTTAACTAGTTTGCAAAAAGAGATACGACATTGTTATAAAGCCAGCAGACAAAGGTGGAGCCATGGTAGTTTGGCTCAAGGATTTATATATAACTGAAGCTTTGAGACAAACTAACAACAGTACTTTCTACACTCCTCTTCATGACAACCTAATTTCTAGCTTCAAGAACCTAGTAACATCTACAATTGAAGATACCATAGAAGCTGACGAATTACCCACTACAGCCAAGAATCTCATTGTAAATGAACTTAGAACTCCCACTTTCTGTCTTCTCCCTAGAATCCACTGGAAAGGAACACTACATCTTCACCATGGATATAAAAATCATTGTACACGTCTATCTCATACAATGAAGGTTTAATTGCACTAAAACATTTATTAGACCAAAGACCCATGCTGGACCCTCCAGCACACACACACTTCTACTTTTAGCCGAACTTGTACCCACACTTAGCACCTTTATTTTTAATGGTAACTACTACAAACAGATCTATGGGAACTAAAATGGGTCCCATCTTTACCAATCTCTTTGTTGGATACACCGAAAATATCTTGTTTAATCAATACAATGGATCAGTACCCATGATTTATCGTTGCTACACTGACGACATACTAGGGACTGCATCTATGCCTAAGTCAGAGTTACAAACTTTTCTATACTTTGTTTCCTCTTTCCACCCTTCTTTAGAATTACTTGGGAAATATCCTATACAACACTCCCCTTTCTCGACATTAACATATATATTACAAAAAACACATTCACACACATACCTACATTTGGAATCTTCCCACCCGTATAGTAACAGATAACGACTATAAATCTAAATCCAAAGACATAAAAACTTTATTTTCTAAAAGATACCACCCTGATATTCTCGTCCACGATGCAGCCACCAAAGCTAACTCACATACCCAGGAGCAAACACTCAATCCTACCAAGAAAGAACACACTAAACGTATTCCACTTGTGCTAACATACCATCAGACCAACAAGAAGATCAAATATATTATACTAAACAATTACCCAATACTTACTGAAGACCCTACCACTAAATCTCTTTTCAAGGACCCATCCATCATTTTTTACATACATGACAAAAACCTAAATGAAATTCTGGTGCAAATTCTGGTGTCACCTGCCTATATATAAACATCACCACACATATACGAGGAAAAAACACAACTTTCGACACAAGACAGTTTTTTTACATCTACAACTAAATGTATCCTTTACTGTATAATTTGCAAAAAATACAATAGTTTATACACTGGACAAACAGGCCGCCAACCTGGTGATCGAGCATAAGAACATTTAAACCATATTAAACTATGGACGGGATACGTCTATAGGCAAACATTTCACCATCAACATCTATACAGTTGAAGACTTTTCGATTCTCGGACTTATTAGTGCTTCGACAGACATTCACAAAAGAGAACGACCAGAAAGAAGACCAGTCTACAATCCGGGGACCCTACAACCATTTGGTTTAAATGAACGCTTTTCTTTCCTATAGATTTTCCTTTTTTGTTTAAATTCTAATTGCAATATTTATTTATTTTATTGTCTCATTGATTAATTACAAAAAGCTTAACGAGTTATAAACTTACAATTACCTTTGTTAACAACTGAAAAATATGACTGGGTGTTTGTTAGAAATTATTTCTCCATAAACCGTACCGTTTAAAACTATTCTCTTCATTTAAACCACATTTTGTTTATATATATGTATATAATTAAGACTCGAAACACCAATTTTTATCGTTGAAATCAACAAAATAAACCGAAACAAAGTTTGTTTTGAATAAAACCAGATAATATGAAATATAATTATTAATTATTTAAATATATATTCATTACAGTAGCATAGTGTAAGAGCAAAAATGTTCTTTCGACAAATTAAGGTAATCAATTTTTATGAAGTCCGTTTTCAAATTCACTGTTATATTCAAAGGAAAATGTGGGTAAATATTCTACACAATCTGTCAGTTACCTCTAATTGCTCAGAACATCATTTTGAAATTATTTATCATATCTGATTTGTAACACAAAATAGGTATAATGCATTATCAATATAGCGGGTGTTTTTATGATATGTGCAGAACTTTCAAGATTCGAATGTAATTCTTATATGAAATGTGGAAACTTGTTAATTTATCACACTAGAATTAATGTATTATGTTCAACGTTATATATAAAAGCATACTACGCAAAAAATTCGAATTAGCACTGAGTATTGTCAATTTTGAATATTGTTTTTTAGTGTCAAGCATGAAAGAAGATTGTTAGACAAGCCTAATCTCCCATTTTGCCTATCAGCAATCTCTTTATCTTTGTAGGTTGGTAAGTTAGAACACTCGGTTACCGTGTAGATATTAATAGACCAGGCTTGATTTATCTTGACAATTGCCATTGTAGTTGATTCTGAATAACACTGATGAATTATCGAGAACATAACTGGCGAATTTACAGATGAATAATTTTATTAACTGTTTTCAATCTATGTTTGTTCCAGTTGTAAGCATATCATTCTCTAGTCAACTAACTTACGTGTAATGGAGAAATGGTACAAAGTTTAAAATCTCATACAACGAATAATATATGTCATTTAAGGTTATTATACCTTTGATTGCACATACCAAAAATTGATATATTTTTCAAAGACAAACAAACTTAATATATAAAATCTAATTAAGCTTTTATATCTGCAAGAAATGACTCATGTATGTATATTCGAAGAAAAGAGGAAAACATTTAAAAAAAAAGGTATTCCTTTCAGAATTTTAGTAACAAAGTAACCTCAAGATACCATTGTTTGTAAAATACACTATTGTTAATTACACATTTACAACCAACGACCGCAGTTGATTTTACTGAAAATACTAACCGGATTACATTAGGTTCAAGTAAAGATTTTCACGAGTGCTTCAGTTAGTTGCTGGTTACTCAACACTAGACTGTGTACGACTCTGGTATATGAGGGTTAAAGAGTTTTACTTGTTTTTATTCTATATGTTTTGTGTGAAAAATATCCCTCAATACCTTCAGAAGAACAATATTTTGGTTGAACACTATTTCTATAAGTATTGTTTTATTAACACTTGTGTATAATGTTAACATAATAAATAACACATAATGTTAAAATAGATAGACAATTAAAAATATTTTTAATTCAAGTCAATCTATGACCACAAAAACTTAATTATACATGTTTCGACGTTTCAACGTCATCATCAGGAGTGAAATTGCAAGACATAAGTGTCATATTTATACCTATTTAACTAGGTCATGTAACATGTTCTGCATAATTCTTAGAGGAGATCCAACCACATTCTTACACAGTTAATTGACGGACCTTCGTCTCTATTTAATAATAAACGATATTTTTTAAACTTTATTATTTTCCAAGATTCGCCGATATTATTGGTTCTAATTTGTGGAACCACCCTTCTTCTTCTTCACAAATACAATATGTTATGCCCATAAACTAGTACTCAGTTCAATCGTTCCTTGTTCCTTCGTGACTTCTATCTCTTTGAAAGCCTCAGACTGTTTTGTAAATGGGAGACGTCTGGCGAGCTGACGTAGTAGGACTGCATCTCAAGTATCAGCCTTGTGAGACATTTTACTTGTTTTGCCTTAGTCATGAGGTCTACTGGAGAAAATGTCTTGATATTCCATGAGCAAGTTATGTAACTGCCGACACTGATTAATTTTAAGACCTCCATGGCTCCGATAATACAACTATTGTAAGTGAGGTGATAAGCTCTCTTTATTTAAGGGTTTCACATTGGACTTCCTACATCTTTCTCCAAAGGTTACTACTTCGGGTGTTCTTTGAATGTATTACATTCACATCTTGCAATATTCTGCCCAGACTTAACTCGAATTTTATAATTTGTTGTGTTCATGGCCCTAATTATGATGTCTTTATTCTTCAGATCCACATAATTAAACCATTAATCCATCAGGACATGCTGGAGTGTTTGGTTCTATTACAGCCTAGTCATAAGGGGTAACTTTATTTTTAACAGGCTGTGATATGAGTATTCCACATCTTAGTAGTACAATGAGTGCTCTCATTGTTGTAACGAGTCAACCTCCTGTGTAGTAATGACCATACAGTTGACAGGAATTTTCTGGTCATGTACTGCAAAGCTATTTGCAGCTAGCCTAACCTTGCATACATACTTCTGCATGAAGTCTTTACCAAATATGCACTCTTCCTCAAAGTCAATTACCCACACATCATGAGGTGTAGAAACATCTCCTAAAGGAAGGGTAACTTCTAACTTTAATTTTGCTGAAACATTAAGTCCACTTGCAGTTCACATTACTTTCTTTCTTTCTTTCCTATCTTCATACTTGGAAGCAGTTCCAAACTTTCATTACCAAATCTGGTCAAACTATTGTGACTGCAGAACCTGTGTCGATCAACTTACTGCAAGGCTTCCTATCAATAGACCCGTGAACTCATGGACTGGTTTCTTTAAAAAATGAACTTTTTCAATTGGGACAGATGGAATATTCTCAGCTGAACTTTGCTCTCATAAGTACAACTAATTCATATTTCATCATGTCTGGTTATTCCTTTGTTTTCTTCCTTTGGTCTGGTTGGGCCCGAAGATATCCTTGGAGTATTTTCTCCTTGATATCTTATCAATAGTTGTTAAGATATCCAAAATAAAATACTTCATGGATGTCTTGGCTACAATGGCCAGTTTTCCCACATTTATAACATTTCCGTCTTTCTAGTATAATTTTTTTAGGATTTCTTATTCACTACAAGCTTTAGTCTACAATCCATGGCAATATGCCCTTTAAAGTTACACTTGAAACACATAGTACCTTATTTATTTCAACCATTTTGTGTAATTAAATGTTTATCTAATCCTTTTACTTTTCTAAAATATCACCAGCAGCAGTTGATGATTGAGTATTGCTTAATCTGACAGTCTAATAACTTTGAAATGGTATCTTTAGTTTATTCACAACCTTAATGGATTATAATTCTATCGCCAACTGCAGAACTTTTTAAGGATGTACACTTGCTTTGCTTAAGCATAATTTTCACATCTTCTGTTATGGTGTCTATTACTTTGCCACATGCCAACAAAACTGTCGTAACTTTACAAGTAACTTTAACATGGTTAAAATAAATATACTTATTTGTACAAAGTAATTCGATAAGCGCGATAGCAAACACAAAATCTTCGTGTAATTAAACTGGCTGGTTCAAATCTCTATCTTGAAAACTATATTTCCTTGATTATCTTTCAACTTACTCTACTCTTGAAACAACTCTGCACACTTCACATCTTGCATTTATAATCTGGTTTCGAATATACGAGAAAACTTTATATCACATCCTTAGAACTTTCTTGGTGTTCTAGACTTACTAAAAATTCTTATATGAGCGTTATCAATAACTCGCAGTTCCCTCTGGCCACCGACATTAAAAATATAGTTTACAACGATATTCTAATTAATCTGTAAAAAGAAAGAAAGAAAAATAGGGAGAATTTCTTATACATTTTAAGCCAAATTAGGAAATTTGCACGAAATGTAAATGCCCTTGAATTTTGTCTGAAAGGATCAGTTACGTGCATGGACCTTCGAGGTTTATTAGAAGTATGTGATTTGTGTGCTGAAATTATAGAGAAATATAAGATAACAATATGCAGATTCTGAACAGGTTTTGTGCATAATTACGGTAATGCTATCTGTTGGTGATTTTTGAATTTCTCTAAGTATTCAGCAATTTAACACAGCTGTTTTTTGTAATTATCTATATATTAAACATCGCTTCAAAAAACAATTTTTAACAAATGTGCATATATTTTTTCTTTTGAGTATTGAATACAAAATAAGTAAACAAGAAAATACAGTCTCGCTTAACCCAACTTCTGTTAATTATTTATTTATTACATGTAATTTCTATGATTTCAAAGGATGAAATTCAAAATTACTGTACATACAAATAGTTTTTGAATATCATGATTAAAGAACTAATATCCAAGAGAGTAAAAACAATTATCATAGGTTCACATCTACTAAAACAAACATCCTAAAAAGATGAAATCGGTGAAATCTCATTTATTTCTACAAAGTGACTGGTACATGTATTTATCTAAAACTTTGTTTTATAGTAATCGAAGTGCAGGAGATATCCATTAGTTGCCTTTTATTGAACTTAATTCAAACCAAAGATTGCAAAAAACCATATGATGTTTTCAGGAACTGCTGTTATCCAGGATTTTTTTTTACTGTACACAGGTCAGTAAAAATCGTAAAATTCACTTTAAGATTCTAAATAGATTAACTCAGTACTGTAAAAAAAGAATCTTTTTAAATCTAACTGACTACTTTTTTTCAGTGATTTAATCTAAAACAAAACACTGTGTTAAAACAGGTTTGAGGAAATATATCAGTGTCGATGCTTACATGTAATAGAGTACAATTAATACAAAAAAACATCACATAACATTTACTCAAATACAACTTAAACCTAATATTAGATAGAACACGATTATTAACACTTTAGCTTACCCGTTTCCAGTCAATTTTATAAAACAAATCAATTAATTCCTAAAAGTGTACAGTTGCTAGAAAAAATACGTTGGACTTGATTCTAATTTGTTGAAAAATTGAATTCAATCATGAGCATTCTCCTCTATATTTCACATTTTTCACACACGAATTTTGAACACTATGAATACAGATATACAGTTTATGTAATGGAAATGACATGATCGAATGGTATTGTTCACTTTGATTTATATACTAAAATATGATAAACATATACAATACAGTTGAGCAATTATATGAAACCAGGCAGTAATCCGCATAATAAAAGTGGATGAAACGAAAGAAGATTACCATCTTAATCATCAGTAAAAAAATTATAAAATATGACTGAAAAATGCAAAATAGACTGCACTCTACACCTTTAAACTGAAAGATATCAAACGAGACCAAATTTAACACTTTTAGACTGAAAAAACAATGAAACTACATAGGGTTCTAACTTGTGCATAAGAAAGAATGATACCTGATTGACTTCCATATCAGTAAATTTAAATATATGAAACACGCCTCATAGAGAACATGTGAATCCTGACCTTTCCCCACATTACGTCAAGATAAAGTGAAGCACTGAATACTTCCAAATAAACTGGCTGGATGTTACGTAGTCATATTAGCTTTTACATCATTACGACTAGAAATATGAAACCAGACTGACCCCTAAGTCACTAAACTTAAAAATATAACACCAGAATCTATTCTGCATTATCATCATGACAAGTACTAAACCCGTTTTTACTCCTTCTAATTACATGCGGAACCTACCTTGAGTTATTGTCATAATAAAGACGGAAAAATATCAAATCGACTGATTTTTTATTGTTCAGATTAGTCAAAACTAGTCTCACATCGTTTTTCACTACTGATTAAGTCGTAGTACAATATTAACTGACAATACTGTTTCATTTATCATTTATTTAGACGCTAGTGAAGTTTAGCACCGACCCAACATAGGCATCCTCCTTCCAAATACGAAGTATCGTTCTTGATATTTGTCAGTATGCGGTCTGGATTAGCGTTGCGCCGTTTCTAATTTCTAACCACCGACCACAGGTAAGCAATCGGCCCACAGAAAACCACTTATACTTTATTATCATTAACTATTGTGAATCTTTTTTAAATATTTATTCCTATTTTTAACCCAATTTAAACAATGTAAATAAGATGATTTTATTATTATTACTTCTACTATTAACAAGTTTTTAAATTACAGTTTTAATTTCCTTTCTTTGAATATACAAAAATGGTCTAAATATATCATTAGACATGTAGCAAGCATTTAAGGTTGTAAGTTTGTTTGTAATTAAACACAAAGCTACGCAATGGGTTATCTGTGTTCTGCCTACCACGGATATTGAAACCCGATTTCTAGCGTTATAAGTCCGCAGACATGCCGCTGTGCCACTGGAGGGTTAATGTTATAAGAAAACATCTGCAAAGTTTAGCCTATAAAATGTTGTTGAAGAACAGACGAGAAATAAAATAACTAGTTGGTGCTTTCTATAAGAGAAAGTGATATCTCTATATAATTAGTAACAAGCATAAAATTGAACAGTACCGTCAGTGTACACGTTACATTTACAAGATTTATACACATTCAGTATTCAAAATAAGCCATTATGAAGTTCCTTTAAACATCGTGTAACTGCAAAAATTTTCATACAATATAAAATAATCAGAAGAACGTAATGATCTAAAATTGTTTCATAACGAAAATGTCCACGAACTTTTGTGTTTTAGTGTGTACGCTTTATCAATACCTAAAGCATACAAATGGCAGTTAATGTGACGGAAATAAAAGTATACATATGAGAAAAAAAAATACACACACATAAAAAAGTTAAGGAACACTTCTAATTTAATAAAAAGGAAAAAGAGCGTTGTTTGTTCTAGACTCTAGAACGAAGTCCTATTGAGCTATCAGCTATATCCACCGCGAAGAATCAAACTCCGGATTTTAGCGTTGTAAATTCGTAAACTTACCACCCTCCCATCGAGGGACAAAACAAAAGAGTGGAAACGAGAGATTTTGGTTTAATGACGTTCGAAATGATACTGCATATTACTCTGGCGAAATGATCCTTGTAGCAGTATCCCATACATTCATGAAAGTAGGAAATTTTCAATTCGTGTCATTCGACCTTCTGACCGTCTAAGCTACATCTTTGTACAATGGAACCAATTTAATAGTCTTCGCAATAAACATGGGCAGTGAATTACATTCAGAAGACAGTCTAATGTAGAGAGAAGCTGGAAGACTCCAGGCAGAACAAAGGCAGATACAAGTTGTGTCTTGGCTTGGAGTGTCACCTAATGTGTTAAATCGAATATGGAGACGGTTTTTAGACACGGGAACTGTTTATGCTAGTCCTAAAACAGGTCGTTTTCAGTAAAACAGTGACATATGATCGCTACATATCCCTACTGGCCAGAAGAAATAGGGAATAAAAAACACGTTTATTTTCTAAGAGCCATACCTGGCCTCTAATGTGTGGATATCTAGCCAAACTGTTAGGAACCGACATCTCAAGATCGGATTCTATTCTCGAATACCTATAATTTTTGATTCATTAAGCCATTATCATCGCGCAGAGAGGAGAAAATGGTGTCAGGAACACCTTTATTGGGACAATTGTAGAAGACCAATTTTTGATCACCAGATGAATCAAGGTTAAGTTTGGAGAGTGTATCCCGACGTGCTAGGATCTGGAGAAGATGAAATGAACGATTTTTGAATTGCTGCACTTGCAAATGGAAAACCTTTGGAGATGGTGAAATATTAGTCTGGGTTGCCAGCTGTATCGATAGTCTCACAGATCTCTATGTCTTGTAGAGTGGCCCTATGAATGCTCTGAGATATAGGGTCGGCATCTTTGAGCATTATTTACGCCAAAATGCTGTTGCTATTGGCGATTCTATCATCCTTATGAACGCTAATGCAAGACCATATAGAGCTAGGATTGTGGATGAATATTTTCAGTATAATGGAATCGAAATATTAGAATGGCTGGCGTTTCCTCCAGAACTAAACAAATCGAACACGTTTGAGATGCCCTGGAGAGACGTGTAGCTAAACGAAATCACCCACTTCCCAGCTGATAGTAGCTGTGCATGAATAGCGGCCTTTAATTCCACAGGACTTGACCAATTGCCTCATTGTAAGCATGAATAATCCTCGTAGTGCATGCTTACCAGCTCACTGTGGTCACATTCCCTATTAATGGAATTACATATTGCTGTACCACTTCATACCCTCCTAAACATTGTTTATTCTCGTACCATTTTTCCAACTTGATTCAACTTCACATTTTTGTGCATGTGCATTGTTCATAATTCTTGATACATGTAAATTGTATATCTTCGTTTCTAATCTACCAGGTGTTTTAAGACTATGGTGTTCCTTAACTTTATTTGATGTGTGTATATAGGAAGCTTAATCAATTCATAATTTACATTTTTAGTTTTAAGCCTGAAACCTCATTTCTAGTTTGCAGAAGTCAACGAGTTGTATCTCTTTTAAATTCGAAAGATTAAAATTTTCATAAAAAAGCTGAAGCAATTTAAATTTTTCAAAATCTGAATAAATGAAAACAGAGGAAAGACGATTATTTTTTTTTCAAAACGTCTTAATTGAACACTGACAAAATTAGGGGGAGTTCTCTATGATTTATAGCATTTAATTTAATAAGTTATGTTTAATGTAAAAGCTCATGTCACTGTAAGTGATATACAGTTATTTTACCTTTAAACAAGAAATAGGAATAGTATATCTACTAAAGCGAATCTTAACAAAAGCGTTAATAGACATACGGATACTCCAAGACCTTAGGCCTATAGTTGGAAAGATAGTCTGAATACTTTTGTTTCGATTAATACAACAACAACAACAAAAAGAGATGATGTTAATTCTTGTAGTTGCTCAATGAGTATTTCTTAAAAGAAACTCATGAAAAGGAATCTGACCTTGAAATGATTTCATACAATTCTAAATTAAACATGGCGATTTTAATAAATGAAATTGCTTCAAAATTGCACAAAATGCAGAGAAAAATTAAAAAGTTTCACCATTAAGGTTATATAGTTGGCCTAAAGCGTATAAATATCATTGTCACTAAAACTCACTGTGAAAAGTTGCGAAATTACTGATAAAATCATAAGTAACGGTACATAAATTATAATCCCTTCGTTTTTTTGTTTTTGTTTTTTTACAAATATACAGTAACACAGCACTTTATGATGATTAAGCCATATAATTACGAATTCGTGCAATACTTGAATGTAATGGGCTCCACTTGAATCCTGGTAGTAAATAGCGTAACCTGCTGGAAGGTCCTTTCATAATGTTAAAACAGTTACTAACTCTATTTTGTATCCTTCGTTTTTATACCATCGCAGTCAGCCTTTCTCCTGCACAGTAAGTTAAGGTGTGTATTGAGATATCGAGATACGGTTTTTTTCCGATGTATCTGAAATCGGTAGAAAATTATTCTAATTAAATATGAACATTTGTATATTATAAACTTATGAGTTAATGATGCAGTAGAGAAAATTAATATAAAAAATCATTAGAACATTGATTATAACAGCGTAATTAAAAATTATGCCAATTAATAAACACACATAAAAAATAAATATTCTCTCTATTGAAAAAAGTAAACTGAATCAACCACAGATGATAAAAGACAGTATCAGGAAACTAATAGTCCTATATATGAACATTTATAATGTTAGTAAATTAATTTCAAACGAGCTTAATTTCAAAATCCGCAGATTTGATAAACTTTACTAGTTCATTGAGTTGAGAAAAACAAGAAGCAGTCAGAGAAACTCGTACTTTCAGCTATGTATTGTTACGGTTACAGTTTTGAATATGTAGAAGTAGGGATCTAACTAAGCACAAAGCTACACAATGGGCTATCTGTGCTCTTCCCACCGCGGGTATCGAAACCCGGATTCTAGCGTTGTAAGTCCGCTGTGCCACGGGGGGGGGGGCGTGATGCTACGTATCTGATTGTTAGCATTACCTATACGACCACGAAAACATCGCGTTTGTTCGATTACTACTATCGACCAATTCCCTAAACGGGAGCATTCGACGAATACTTGTTTCTAATAAAGGTCAGTTATTATTCAGATTCTCTATTAGAGAAAATATTGGTGGTGATTCCTCTTTTTATAGGAAGTGGTTTTTTTCATACAGTAAAACAGGTTGAAGTCGCTGTCTTCTTTTTATAAAACTCTAATTTTCCTGTTTAGTGTTGAAGAAGCTGATTTTGATTAATGTTTCCTTTAAAATCTATCTTGGGTGCTTTTCTGTAGGTTTTAATGCAATTTCCTGTTTCCGTGTGCAATAAATTATACTCGTAGGCTATAAAAATAGCAAAAGTCAATGTAACAAAGCTTTTCGAATCTCCCACAAAAACACATGATTTTAAGCTAAAAACCCGTGGTAAAAAGATTCTGTTTTAGGTATCCAGATACGGAAAATATTATTTTTTACAAGACGAAGACATCTGATTTCTACTCATCTTTAAAAAATGATGAATATTTTAGTTGCTACGTGTTTTAAAAATCCACGTTGTTCTCTGTTAAACTTTTAATTTTCAGCAGATACATAAGGAAGTACATTATGCTAACATAATTATAAGCTGGCAGACAGAAGACAGACCAATGTTCTGTTGAAACATGTAGTATGTTCCCCCAGAAATAAATCACTTTATTATGTTTATAAATAGTTGTTTGCCAACTTATTATTTCAGCGGAAACACACGATTTTATTTATATAGCATTAACTCAGCAACTACATTCCTTTTTGTGATATTCAAACATAATTGCGCAGTTTCACGTTATGTGCTGAACGTTTGATTATGACGATCTGAAATGCATATTTATTCTATTCTTACAAAAAATATAGTAATCTTGTCCAGAGATAAAAAAGTAAAGTTTTTTCAACCAGGATTTTATCTGTTTTAAGAATTATAACTCAAAATTTCTGTTTAACAATTACCCAAATATTAAGTTACTTGTTACTTACACAAAACTTTATTCTCTTTACTCATGTGTCCTCATGACAGGAAGTGTATGTTGAATTTGGACATTTTGAGCACTTCATCACTTAATATAGCAGCAATGTTTTATCAAGACAGCTTTTAGTATGCTTAAAGTTAATCCCTTGCAATAACAGTAATCCTTGTTTTTAAAAGATACATCACTTTACCATGTATTTCAGGTTAATACTTTCTAGACTGTATCTAAACTATGTTTGTTTGGCGTTGACAATCTTCGAATTTGATGACCTACCTAAACAAGACTGGCCGATTTTGGTCTCCAAAATAACCCCTGTTCGACAGGAATCAACCATCATCTGGCACCAACTGACATATGTCTGATTATTAGTAGCACAAACAGGACTTAACTTCATTCGTGGACAGATCGGTGGACAAAGAACACATGCGGGAAGGTCAGTTTTTAAGTCAATTAAACACGTTTTTCCCTGGCGACATCGAATTGAGTCACAAGTGGCATTTGCTGTAATAGAAAGCATGAATATATATGTATTACCGTAATATAAAGAGTCAAGCTTTTAAAACGTGTAACCACAATCTTAACAAATCTTAAAAACAGCAACAAGAATTGTATATTGAACACAGTCGCTGGATGGCGATTTAAACTACTTCTTCTCTAAATAGAAAACACCATGCTGGTCACTTGTTTTCTCAAAACTTTATAGAAAACTTTCGAATAAAAATAATAAACTATTCATCAGTTTAAATAACAGCGTATATACTATTGGACATTTTATCAAAAACAAAAGCCCGTTGACTGAGCAGTACTTTTAAGGAAAAAGCTTTTAACATTGATATAAGTATTATGTATTTAGAAGATTTATCCCCACCATTACTACAAAAATAGGAGTGTGCTAAAATATAGCTAATGATTATATTTTACATTATTACTGTTATATACATCCGGGACTTTATTGAAGTAGCAAAGAGGACCAAGTGCGTGTTACAAATTTCTTGAAAAAGGGGTGCTTGTTATGGATCAGACTCGGGTGTAAGATATCGTAGAAATCTCTAAGAAAGGAGTGGTAAATCATCACCTTTAATTGAAAACTTTCACCACTGAAAAATTCATAATGCATATAAAATATTATCTAAAATTAAGAAGAGTTTCATTGTATGGTAGGTTTTTGTAAAGCGCAATCATATTGAAGTTAGTGTTATTTCAAAATTCTCTTTTGTTCTTTGATTAGATATATCATAAATATTAAATAATTTCAATGTTAGAAATACTGTTTGTAAATGATAATAAATGTATTAAACCAATGCATGTAAATATGAACTAAACGTCCTGCTATCCACAAAGTATAAATATATATATACTTAATTCTTTACACAGGGGCATATAAAACCCTACAAGTATTCAGATATGGAGTACACAAAAGTCAAGAAATCTTGAGAAAGGGACATTAGAAAATAAGTAACTCCCTACATATGGGGTCATTTTTAAAAACGTGGAACAAGCATATGGAGGGAATTGCCCGAGTATATATATATTTAGATATAGATGGGTACTCATTGTCATACGTTGTTTATGAGCTTGCGAAATTCTGAATATATTCAATAAATTCAAGCAACGTGGCAGAAAAACTGCAATGACAAAACCTGCCAGTTTGAAGTTGATAAATTTCAGTTATCAAATTTTTGATAATCTGGCAGTTATGGCGTTCGATTTGTGGGTTCAAAGCTCGTAACTGAACATGCTCACTCTTTCAGCCATGGATGCGTTATAATGGACGGTTAATCCTATTTTTCGTTGGTAAAGAGTAGATCAAGCGTTGGCGGTGCGTGGTGTTTACTAGTTGTTTCCCTTTAGTTTATCACTTCTAAATTAGGGGCAGCTAGCGCAGATAGCTCTCGAGTTGCTTTACGCAAAATTTCACAAACTTTTGGCTCACCTCGTATGTTTATAATTATTGTACTATTGTACGTTGATTTTCAAACTCAGTCCTAGCCAGACAGTACAAATGACTAATCAGTTTGAACATTACGACACTTACGTTGCCATTATAACTATATTTTGAATTAATTAAACTGGAACACTATTTTAGATTTCATAGGGAGTAATTTTTATTGGAGGTACAGGGTAGTTAGGCCCATTGACGGCCTGTTTTCTTGTTTGTTTGTTTGTTTATTAGACTAGAATGAAAAGATCGGTCAATTTTGGGAGGAATTGTTCTGATCATTTCTTATATTATTTCATAACCATTCAAAAGGTGCAAACTATACATAATATACATATATTTATCTTCCCAAAATAAACAAATATTAAGTACAGGGAAAGGGGTTACTAATCCTGCCCTCCCTAAATTGACACCCCTGTTAACAAAGTCAACGCCCTTGAGATTACAGGATGTACAAATCCTTCCAGCTTTCAACACTTTTGCTGTTCAGTTTAAGCATACAGTGTCATTAAATGATTTAATTTAGTAAAACTAAATCGGCGGTAGACCTTGATATGAAAATGTAACAACATTTAGAAGCACAAGCTAAACTAAATCATTACCAAGCATATGACCTTTCTGCTTGATGTGCTACTTCAGACGTGATATGACAATATTGGCTCTTTATATAATAGATTTAAATTTAATGTTTACCATTTAAACTTATTAGCTATAGTTAATAATTCGAACTCAAGCGAACACTGATATCCTTCTGAAATATGCCTATTAGCAAATATGATTGATATTTAGTTATTTTAATGAATTTACTGTGTCATTATCCTTACGTTGACAGTCTATAGTATACTTTGTGCAAAGAGTCAGCAGTGCTAAAAAGGGTAAACAATTTTTCTATGTTTACCTGTTACTAAAGCCGAAAACAAGGAACTCAAAATAGCTCTCTCATCTTGGCTGAGACTCTTGACATTTAAAATATGAAAGGACTGTAAGGCTAAATTCCAAAGAGTATATATGGAATGCAACACACTCTTTTTGGTTACAATTATTCATTACAAAAGAAACGCTGCTATCTGGTTGGCGCCAAACTCACACTGCCATTCGGAATGTCGCTTTTAATATATCGGTGCTGTGTACACAATTTCGATCAAGCATGTATGCACTAAAAACGTCTTGACACTCGTTACTGTATCTTAAGAAGAAGAAATATTGAACTTGTTTTCTTCATTGATTTGTGATTATAGGTATAGATGAAAAGAAATCGTTTCCAAATTTCTATTCACAAACAATAATTATTCAATAGATACGTTTATTTAATTCATAATAAAAGCGCATAATCAGTCCTAGCAGTAAATATCTACCTTACTTCTCCAGCAAAATAATCATCAAAATCTATATTTCCATAGCGTTAAAATCAGTATTCTTCATTCTACGTAAATGTTACATTTATTGTAAGGACTTAGTTCAGTTAAATTGTATATTGAGCCTCTTTTAGTTCTAAAACGACACTTTCGTTTTAAACTTTACAGAAAGTATATATATATATGGTTTGTTTCATAAAATAATATTTTGGAAAAGATCAACATTGAATTAGTAAATATCATTATTTCGTAACAAAAAGTCACAGAAAAAGTTATAGGTAAATGCAGAGATAATATGTATAGTTTAATTTTTAGTATCAAATTATAAAAGAAAATGAGATCGCGTACAATAATTAAAGATAAGATTTTTTTTTATGAAGAGCTCAACCAATAACAAGGAAATATGTTATACAAAAATGAAAAAATAATCCTAATCAGTGCTTATTTCTAGAAAAAAGCTTCAGATTCATGTTAAAGAGTGATTAGGGAATTATACTTTTGAGAGATAACAAAATAAACGTTATCGATGTTATTATTTTTGATGGGAGTGGAGTGGAGTAATGTCGTTGACTATGTCAATCAAATATCAATTCGCAAAGCAACCGAAGCAGTCTTAAAATGAATTATAATGTTTCCGACTTTAGAATAAAAAATCCAAAATAGGTTCCCCATCCGGCAAAAACTAAGCATTGCATCCTTTTATACTTTAGTAAACAATTCTGAAGTTCATTGCATTCCTGTTTCTTACTATTCTAGTCTGAATTCAATGACAAAACTAGTAAAGAACCGAATAACTGACACACTAATAAATCGTAGAAATGAGAGAAGAAATGCTAGTAACTTAGCATTTCGTTTGTTTTAGCACTAATATTTTTTGAAATTTAAAAGAAGAAAAATGAACTTGTCATTATTGTCGTAAATCGGTTTCATTTTTATCATGAACCACTATCGTGGTTCATAATAGGGATCGCAAGAAATTGCACAAAATTCCAATAGAAAAAAAGTACCTTAAACAGTAAAGATTGAGTTCAGACAACACTTTAAAACCTTTACTATTGACTGTTAAGGTTGTACACATATAAAAATGCACAAAAAAGCACGCATGCTAGAATTATAAGGAAAAGAAAATCAACTCAAAACGGCTTGGTAAATTGCATCCAAACCTTTTGTAGAATACTAAATAAGGTAGTACAAAGGTCGTGGTGGTATTGAAAAGTCGATTTGTTTCTTCTTTACTTTATATAAACTAAAGAACATCATAATTCTAGTGTAAACGATGTTATCATTACCCCTTGAAGTTAGTTTTTTACAAATATCTGGTGTTCCTTTAAAAAGCTTAAGTACAAGGTGAAACAGGAATTACCATCCACTAATAGATGAACATTAGATGACTGTTGGCTGTAGATACTCAGTACTTTGTACACTATACAATCGATGTCTTTGAGTAAATAATGTCTACAGTATCTCCATCCTTGTTTCCTTACTTATTTATCTTGTTGAATATAAAATACATGAGATCTATTTTCAGTTTTCTGTATTTCAGCAAAATGTTCCACACTGAGTGGTCACAAATAAATAGACACCTAATTTTTCGTCATTTAACTGATTTATGCTAACTAATTTGTGTTCACATAGCACTATATAAATGAAAATGGTCCGCACACTAATTATCTTGGGCTACAACATGCCTAGAACTCAAGGTTCTCTCGAATTGTCAGATTTTGTTAGAGAAAGGATAGTTGGTCAAGCAGATAGTGGAATAAGTCAGCGGCAAATTTCGCAGAATTTGAGAATCCCGGATTCGACAGTCAACAGTATCATCGTGCAGTCCAGGAAACACGGCAAGGAAACAAATGAGCAGCGTCTGGCTCGTCCTGGTCCATCGGAGAGGACAAAAAGGCTTGTCAAGAGGAGCATCGAAATGGATCCCAGATTAACGACTGCAGAAGTGGCCAAAGTTGGTGGGATGAG
>NW_013666037.1:358521-365758 GCF_000517525.1 Limulus polyphemus
CATGTGAATATGACTGAAAATTTTCATTTTTTTCTCAAAAGATGGTGTCTATTTACTTGTGACCACGCTCTGTATATCGTAAATTATTTTCAAGATAGATATTTCATAATATTTAGTTATTCAACTTGTGCATAATTACCAAAACGGCCACATTTTAGAGAAAAATGAAATTACAAGAAATGAAAGAAGATTAAAAGCATAAAGCTAGTCGAATATTAATTTTTGAATGTTAGTTACAAGGAGCCTTTCTGTTACTATTGATTAATAACTACGAATCAAATACATAAATGTAATAATGATACACACATAAATCTTTATTCAAAAACTTAGACTTAAATATCTAAAATACATGATTGTATAGATGGCAATATGATATAGTTAATAGATTTTCAAAGGCAAATAATAGTTAAATTTCGTCGGAAATAAAAAACATGTGCATATATAGTAAAACATTTAAGTATCGTTTGCATGTCTGGAAAATCTAAGAACAAAAACAGCCGAAGGATTTCAGATGTTTAGCTTCAATCAAAAATGAGTCATATATGATAAGAATTACACAAATAAAATACAAACACACACTATTATATAAATACTACTTTTTCCATAATACAATTTTTTATTCTGTTTTTCGTTAAGCACAAAGCTATGCAAGGGATTATCTGTGCTCTGCCCACCGCAAGTATCGAAACCCGATTTTTTGTGTTATAGGCATACCGCTGAGCTACACGGATAGGAGTTTTTTTTATTCTGATTTAATGACGTTATTGTAATTTTTAAAGTAGCCACTATCGAACATCTACACAATGAACTTTCTTCAATATTGACACAATGATGAGTATAGAATGAAGGTCCTAACAAATGTTAAATAATAATACAGCAGAAATTTGGTTTAATAGAAAGTAAAACGCCGTGAATCAGAGAGTTGTACCAAAGTGTTAAGCAATGCATAGAAAATGAATTATCTTAACTAATGTTTTGATCAGTTCTTTACACTGAGTACAGACAAAACCATAAGATTACTTAATAGGGGGCTATATGTGGATCCCCCATCCGGTAGTGGAAACGGTATAAAAACAGAAGGTAGTAATCGGAAGGTTAAAATGTTCAGGCCGACTTGGAAATAGCTGTTTCTTATTTTTTATTACAAGATATTCTAGGCAAACCTATATTTATACTTATAACAAACTCGGTTCTAAATATACTTTGCTAATTTTTCTTTCCGCCCATTCTTGGCTCTACTCATATAGTACAGTATAAAAAAATATTATTTTTTTACTATTCGGAGGTCTAACTGACTCTGACGTTTTACTATATCATAAAATGCATACAGAGTATTTATAGTTCCACTACAAGAACTGAGCCACGTATGTAAAGCATACGTTTTAAATGTTTGGAGCGAAACATTCAAATGGTCATGATGTACACCTCGACCTCCCAAATGTCAAGATCACGACTGTGGTGATCAACTGTACAATAGCACTAGCTTTATTCGTAAGCATAACAGTTACAATTAGAACCATTTGAAGTAAGATAATAATATATAAATCAAATTCCTCAACAAAATCAGTGTTTTTACAATACTTGTGTTTTCCATTAGGGAAAAATATGACATTCAGGAAGCAAATTTCTCAAGAATCATTGCACTCGTCACGTGGCTTCACTGTGATACATCGCTTCTGTTAACATGAACTATTTATGAGGTGAACCTAATTCTATCTCAAATGCTAAATTAACTCTTAATAATGCTATTTTATCTTTTTCTTACAACGAAAATAGTGAAATAGAGCATGTTTTAAGCCCGTCATGAATATAGATTTCACTATGGACTCAGTGCAGCTGAGACTAACTATTCAGGGCTAAATTGGACAGACGGATGATTTACGAGGTAGTTCGAATAAGGTTTTCAGTCAACAAAACGATAGTAACTACATAATCATTCTCTCGTTTCGCCGACACTACTACAGTTCCACTGATCAGCTACTTTTCTCTGGACCGTGCGGCTCTTCAAGTCAATGGTTCCACAGGTTGGATTGGTAGGTTCGTCTTTCCTCACGTTTTTATTGCTATACCTTGAGAGGACTATTGAGTCTGTGGGTGGTGTGGAACCCAAAAACTTTTATTACTGGCGCGACAGGACCACGAATTTTCTGCGGGAACTTTACGAGCCGTTAACATTAATGTGCACTAAGTTTTATGAGACATAAACTCGGTGTTAGTTCCGACTAGTAGTCCAAAAGCATGATGCCGACCGATGGCGTGGTTTTCTGCTGACAGAGTATGGGTTGATTTACCACCACACAAAAGATCTAATGGTTTCTTTCCTTGGCCCTGCTTAGAATACAAGTAATTTTAACAAACTCTTTCGTGATTAGACATGCGGAATCAGTTCCATGAACGACGAAAATCTAGGTCGGACGAGACAAAGTATAGGAACTATTTCTGGATCTTCTTTTAATTTATGACTGTGCCTATTTCAGTCATGCCACCAGCTGTAAAGTCTCACGTATTAATATACTCTTTAGTCAATTTTCCTGAATCGTGCTCTTTAACTTGATAGTTGAATATCAGCAGCAGCAAATGTAAATGTACACGACTAAGACGTCCATGGTTCTAAACAACTTCCTGGAGTAAACTTTACTGAAAACAAGCCAACTAACATTACAATGTTTAACATACCTTTCTTTGTGGTACCATAAATGTGACTGTATTATAACTTCATGGTATTCCAACACCCGTTACATTCTTTTATACACATTGGGGGGATACTTTGTTTGACACTGTATTGTAGCTTTATCGTATTCCAACTACCATTAGGTGTTTGATACACCTTCACTAGAGTACTTTGTCTGTCACTGTATTATCATCATATTCCAACACCCGTTACACTGTTTCAAGCACCTTCTTTAGGATACCTTGTCTGTCACTGTATTGTAGCGTCATCATATTCCAACACTAGTTAGACTTTCTGATATTCCTTCTTTGAGGCACTTTATCTGCCACTGTGTTGTAACGTCATCATATTCCAACCTCCATTATGCTTTTTGACAGAGCCGTAACCAGACAATTTAGCACACACTGCAGATTTGTATTCGCTTGTGAGTGTGGTTGCAAACCATTTCGGTCATAATTTCACCATGAATACTCTGTCTAAACTATTCATCGAATAATACATTTCGGTCATTTTACCGACCCTCACTGTTTTGCTCACGGGGCAGCTGCTCCGCTCGCCATGCTCTAGTTAGTCTCTGCTGTTTGACGTACCTATCTTGGGAAACCTGTCTGTCACTGTATTGCAAGGTCACGATGTTTTACATTCGGTGGCTGAACAAGACTTAGTAATATAACCTGTTATTTGCCATTAAAACATAACACAGCACAACTTCATAAACCTATCTAATAATGAGGTTTGAATTTATTTTCAGTCATCTGAGGTTTCTCGTTAACGGTCTAGCTTTCTGCAAGCACATTAATAAAGAAGTTACGAAATAAAATCTTATTTAGCTCTAACCTATGAAAAAACAGAAAGAATTTTTTTTACTCTTTTAAGAAACAGTTACCCTCAGTTTAAAACCTTATAATATGTTTTGTATGTTCATTGTTTTGGTTTTTTAGGCCAACATAATGATCAATAATAAAAACAATACAGTTACTGTATTGCACCATTGTTTCATACTTGTATTGTGGCTAAGTATTGAAGCTTTTGATTTTTAATTAATGGTTAAGAAATTTACTGAGCTTCATGTAAAAAATAAAACAAGGATAAATTTTCTAGATCTACGATAACTTTTGATGTTTTTCTTATTACTTTTATTTTCCAAATAATTACATGAAGAAAGTATCTAGACCATATTTACATAAGCATGGCATGGCTTGGTGGTTAGAGCGCTCCATCTATGGGTAGAGAGATCGAAACTCGTCACCAAAAATGCGCTCTCTTTCAGCCGCGGGAGCGCTATAATGTGGCGGTCATTACAATTATTCGCTGGTAAATAGTAGCCCTATAGCTGGAGGTGGGTGGTGATTGTTTTCCCTCTAGTCAATCACTTGAAACTAGGGACAATTTGCGGAGATGGCTCTCGAGTAGCCTTGTGCGAAATTCGATATAACAAACATCATTACGTGTCAAAGAACTAGGAAATATCTCTTAACAATATCGACTCAAGTTTAAGTCGATAACGTTGAATGTTGTCGTAAAACCATGAGCTATGGGCCTTGCTTAAAGATCAATTTAATTTATAATTGTCTTATATATTTTTACGAAAATAGACACAAGAGGTACTACCAGGTAATTTTGTTTGTAAGTATATTCTTTTACATTCAATAGTCTATTGATTTCTGTGAGTTCCACACACACTTATGTCAATCAGAACAAACAGAAAAATAACCACTTCTGTTTTTATAGCAATGCATGCTTCTTATTATATTAGATAGATGTAATAAAACTTAACTGAACGTATAGTCACCTTTACAGCGTCCTCTATAGATTTTTTTGATCGCCCTGCCCTCTAAACAGGCAGCTCTTCTTAATTCACAAAGGCTGGTGTAGGTGGAGTTGTTGGAGCCGCATAAGAAACGAGGTCGTTTTTTAACTGGACAGTGTTTTCTGCAATGTACACAATGAGGTTGATGGTATTGGTCAAGAAGGCAAGTCATCTTTCCTGGACACTGGACGTTGTCACAGCTGCTATCTGAGTGGAAAACTATTGTGTTAGTAATTGGTATTGAGCTGATCGGCTCTGTCTTTTGTTTAAGAGTGGGTGGTCGAACTGAGCTTTTGATCTTTTACTGATGTCATATTTACGTACATGATTAAGAAACATACATTAAAGAAGGGAAACACTAATGCCTGTACACATGTATAATACTATATAGTTTAAATGTAAAACCTCATTCTAGTTATAATGTCCAATACTGGAATTTACAAAGTATTTTTTTGTAAATAAATAGCTAACTGGTTTGAATAAATTAGATCTTTTTGATGCTTCCAATGCAAAGGGTATTTTGAATAAAACGGAAGTACGTTCCCTATATATATATATATATATAACTGGTCCTTCGTTTAACCGTGGCGTCACAGGAAAAGTTACAGAATTGATTTAAAGGCAGAAGGCATTGCATTTGTTTTGTTCGTAAAACTTTTTATTTGCTCACTTCTTTAAAATCTTGCAAGTCATTTCTAGTCACAAATAAATTTTATACACCATTTTTACATATATTGCCATATTAACTACTGAATGCGATAAATAACTTTCAATGTTATTAGTCACATTAGTGAGGAATGTCGTACAATTTCATATGCCTATGTACAAAACTGTGTGTGTTTTTAACTTTGTAACCTGTAAGACAAAAGTGTGCAAATACACAGTAAAACCAAATCAACTTCAGTTCTAATATTCAACCATTTCACCATACTCTGAGTACTTAAGAGAATATTATTACTTTACGTTAGACAGTTTTATACACCTTGTAAAAAATGATCAACTTTAACCGTCTAATTTACCAAGTATATAAATAATTTTAAAGACATCAAAGAACAGCGATATGAACCAGTTACCAAATATCAACATCTAGGATTACGATTCATTATATATTGTACGTACGTCACTTGCGTCACTTACGATTCATTATATATTGTACGTACGTCACTTGCGTTCAGTAATTCGTGAAATATAAGTTTAATCATCCATCACAGATCAGTCATTAGCTCTCAATATTTCATAAAATAGAGTTGTATATCATGTACTAATCTATAGTTCTCAATTATTGATCAAATATCATACCAACCTTTAGCATCTAATCATAACTTAACTTCTATTTATCAATTATTTATAAAGATACAATATCTCAGTTACCATTTCTAATTCATTCATCAAGTTGTATGATAACTTATGTCTAATAAAGACTAATCATGTTTATCAATCTTTAGCACTCTGTTAATTTTCATGACTATCTTTGCTCTCAAAAATTACTTTTATGTCACACTGAATTCTGAATTTCACAGATATTCAATATACACATCATTTGTTATTCATTAACTTTGTTAGATCCATATATGTACAGAGATTTTATAGTGGATTGGGATAAAATGAATCCATGAAAGATGAAACAAAATGTAAAATATCTGTAATGATAATAACATTATCATTACCAACAAACTCAAAAAAAAGATAGGTCACAGTTTAGTACATTTTATGAGAAGTTTCTGCATATCTTCAGGAAATCTACATACTAACCTTGACATGGACCGAAATATGCTACTTCTAAATTTGAGTTTTTTCTACAGCGAACTTTCAGTAATTTACAGATGTTTCTATAGGTTTTTCCGTCATTTCCACACACGACTCCCATTCGACGTTTCCGTTTCGGACATTTTGGTCTACACACACACTTGGGCTTCCCTCGCTTCATCTTGCAAGCTCTTCCATCCGGGCATTTAACACCAACGCAAGAGTCTTAAAAACAATAATCAAACAAAAAACTCCGAATTTTATCTCAAAAATTAATTGCATCACAAAATATGGTTCAGGTAAAACAGATACACAAATTCTGAGAAGTGTTTGGGAAAATGAATGAGACAAAGTGATATTAGGTCGTCAAGAAATTAATATCGCGTTTTGAAACACTTTCATTCACTCCCCTCCCACCCTCCCCAAAAAAAAACATACATCACATTTAATAGTTAAACGAACCGCCTAAACGTCACGTTGGTGTAGCCTATATAATGTGTAAAGTTTAGTATACTCTAATATTTTATGGTGATGGCACACGACGAGACACACGTTCGGCATTTAATGCTGTTTGAATATAAGAAGGGAAACAACGCATCTGTAGCCACAAAGAATATCAAAGAAGTTTATGGAAATGTTTCGAACGTTTGTAAGTGTCAACGATGATTCAGCAAATTTCGTTCAGGTGACTTTAGCCTTAAAAACTGTGATGGCAGGGGCCGACATGTTAGAATTGATAATGATGCTCTGAAGAGTCTAACCCAAGGCAACACACTCGTGAAATGGCCCTGAAATTGCATGTCTCTCATTAAACAATACGTAAACATCTAAGGGATATAGGAAAACTCCTTAAAGAAGGTGTTTGGGTGCCTCACTAGCTCTCCGATGATCATCTTTTCCAACATGTAAACGTTACGTCGTCTCTTCTGGCGTGTAATACGCGTAAACCATTTTTGGACAGAATTGTTACCGGTGATGAAAAATAGATTCCATATGCGATATTAAACGCC
>NW_013666037.1:366206-377237 GCF_000517525.1 Limulus polyphemus
CACCCATCATATTCTCCAGATATGGCACCATCGAATTACCATCTTTTACGTGCACTGCAACACCATCTTAATGGGAAAACGTATGCAAATGTGGAAGGTGTTAAAGAGGATATCGACATGTTTTTTGCTTCAAAGCCAAATTATTTTTTTAATCAGAGCATTAAGAACCTGATTGTAAGATGGAAAAGCATCATCGATAAAAATGGAGACTATTTCATTTAATAAATGTTTTGTTTTGATATATAGGTTGTTCGGGTTTTGTCATTTAAAAAAAGCGACATTAATTTTTTGACGACCTTGATCTTTTTATTACGTTCGGGAGCCCATTATCCACTAGGAGACACTGCTTTAGACATAATTATTTCTAAGTATAGCAAGAACATTTTTTATAACAACTGGTTATGAGAAATAAAAGAGAGCTAGTGATGTTTTTGTAAGGAGTGTGAAGTGGGGTCAGTTCTCCTTGAAGAAATTTGTTTTGTTGTGTAAAAGAATAGTGTACGATCATGTGTTTAAATCTATCTTTTGAAATGCTACTAATGATAGTACCGAAAGTGAAAATTTGAGCTGAGCCAACTTTATAACGTCCTAAATACTTTTCCAAAATGTTCTTGCAAACATGGATTTCTTTATAAAAGATACTTTCAAAATTACACATCTAACCATAAGGGTATATTTAAGTTCTGAGTTGGAGTGACAAAACATCAGTTTTTTCCAAAACAAAACAGGACAATGTTGATCAATAACAAAGAAACATAAAGAGTCATATATATATATTAGTTTTACAGTAAGCTTTTGAACACTGTTTTGAAAAGGTATAAATATTTTTCACGATAACAACACGTTTAAAAATATAAAACGTCTATACTAAATAATGAGAATTTTTTGAAATGATGTGTGGTTTAATAGCTTGATATGAACCACATTAAAAAGTACAGAATAAGTACAAAACGAAGCAGAACTTATATAGAAATGCGGTGCAACACCATTACTTCTAGACAGAATTATTAATCTTCCTGCATTTCTAGATATCACCATCATATTAAGCTATATATTAAGATTTTACAATGCTTTTACTGAGAGTTTAAAGTCTAAAGTTTTTAAGTCGACAAATATATATAGCAAGATATCCTGGCAAAAAAGTAAACGATGTAAAAGTTTTAGTTATTATATGAAGAAAGAAGGATTACCAATATATTTAGACCCTAGGCTGCTATTCAACAAACAGATGATTAATCTTTATTACTTAGACACAAACGACACCAGAAATGTTAATTATCATTTAAGACTGACAGTATTAAGATATATTAAATGAAAGCCGAATAGTGTTATAAAGCTCTTGTCAGAAATCTGTTTAACATCCAACATACTCTTTTAATACAAAGGATTTGTTTGTTTGTTTATTTTGTTGAATGTAGGGCAAAGATAATTGAGGACAATCTGCGATGGCTGTCCCTAATTTAGAAATGATAGACAGAGGGAAAACAGCACGTCAACATTACTCACTGCCAACTCTTGGGCTACCGCTACCCTTTACCAACGAAAAGTGAGATTGTCCATTACATTATAACACCCCAAGGCTAAAAGGACGAGCAGATTCGATGAAAGAATTCGAACCCGCGACCTGCAGACTGTGAGTCGAGCGCCCTAACCAACAATTTGCCAGGCTAGTACAAAGGAAAGGTTCAAGTATAAAGCTTATCTAAAAATATAGAAATGCAACTAATTATTTCAATTATATACGCAATGGAGAAAAGGCATTGATATTTCTGACTAGAACTGTAATTTGTGTTTCTTAAAATTATTTCATGAATTCGATTTCAAGTTAACTAGTCCTCACTTTTATCAGGAATGTTTAAGGTTAATTCAAGGAAGCATATTTTCTAAAAACACTTTAAAATAAGGATTTATTTATGTGTGTTTTAATAGAAAATTATTTTCTCACCTACAACAAAATATATATTTTATCCCAGTTATAGACATACAAATATCAATGATTAAATTTTGGATCCTCGTGATGCAATTGTAATTATTTGAATGAAAGTTTTCCATTTCTTAGTAAAAAAGTAAAAACAAGTGAAAGACGTCAGTTTATAGCTTAACAACAAATGTAACTCATTACATCAAATACTATAGATAGAAAACATTGTTATAAGCTGTATTTCTAATATTGCAATTTGTTTGTTTTCCAGAGGGAGCTGCGGGTCATAATGATGACTTTAATGCCAAAAAGTTAATAAGATATGTCTAGAATAACTAGAAACTTCTAAAATATTTGACGTCGAGGGTAGATTATAAACACGAGAGCGTTGTGGTGATCGTAGAGTTGTTTCAAAATAGTTGAGTCATTTCTCGTCAGTAAAGAGAATAAATTATTATGTTAAGTTTTCGTTTTAGCTGTGAAGCGGTACAAGTAAGGTTTTTTGTTGTTTTATTACGTTAGTGTGGTGCAGTTAGCGTCATTTGTAAACGTACAAGTTACCATAGTGTTTAAGTTTGTAGAAACGTAAAATTAGCTAATTTGTTATCGTTACGTGAATAGACGTTGAATTATTTTCACCAGATAATTTTAAAAAGTAACCGCCAAATTTACAACAATATTTAAGATTCTGTGTCACCGAAAATTACATCTCTTCACACTTTTCTATACACTACACAGCAGCTAAAGCTTTAAACAGTGCTAATTGATAAAATAAATACGAAACTGAGTAAATAAAGTTAACAATATATTGTGATAAAAATTACCTAAGTTGTTTACATGTAAGAACGCTAATAAGGAGTTATCTTTTTAAATCATATGTGTAACTATTATTATGTCCCCCGGTGGAACAGCGGGAAACTTATAGACTTACAACGCTAAAATCCGGGATTCGATTCCCCGTGGTAGATATAGCAAACAGTTCAATATGGCTTTGCTCTAAAATAAACAAACAAACAAGCAGTTGGAGAAAACAACTTTCACAAAATTGTGATGAAAAACATTGAATTATCCGATTTCCACTTTCTTAGTTTTAAACATCTAACTCACACACCTATAGTTCTTCCTTCAAGATGTATGAACTATATACATCTATAGTTCTTCCTTCAAGTTGTAGCAACTATAAACATTTATAGTTCTTCCTTCAAGATGTATGAACTATATACATCTATAGTTCTTCCTTCAAGATGTAGCAACTATAAACACCTATAGTTCTTCCTTCAAAATGTATGAACTATATACATCTATAGTTCTTCCTTCAAGATGTAGCATCTATACACATCTGTAGTTCTTCCTTCAAAATGTAGCAAGTATAAACACCTGTAGTTCTTCTTTCAAGATGTAGCAAGTATAAACATCTATAGTTCTTCCTTCAAGATGTAGCAACTACAAACAGCTATAGTTCTTCCTTCAAGATGTAGCAACTATAAACATCTATAGTTCTTCCTTCAAGATGTAGCAACTACTAACAGCTATAGTTCTTCCTTCAAGATGTAGCAACTATAAACATCTATAGTTCTTCCTTCAAGATGTAGCAACTATAAACATATATAGTTCTTAGTTCAAGATGTAGCAACTATAAACATATATAGTTCTTCCTTCAAGATGTAGCAACCATAGACATCTGTAGTTCTTACTTCAAGATGTAGCAAGTATAAACAGCTATAGTTCTTCCTTCAAGATGTAGCAACTAAAAATATCTATAGTTCTTCCTCCAAGATGTCGCAACTATAAAATAATGTGCAATTTATCAAAAACTCTCATTAACATATGGAGTTTAACATTTGTCATGTTAAACTTATATTAAAGTTTTTCTTCATCCCATTTAAGCCGTCTCCAGCCATTATTAGTCTCAAACTGGGTTCCTCGTCATCGAATTCTCTCCTATCTATTAATCGTTTTTCTTAAAACAAAAGAAATAAAAGACAGTTGTTTATTGTCTTATTTTCTGAACTTGAAAAGGTATGAATATATATTGATTAACTTATTCCAGCTAAGGGTGGAGGATTAAGCACTTTTCCTAAGAACAATTTGCGTAAGACATTACTGTGGAGTGTCGCCGCAGACGCGAACAGTGACGCCATGGGCGACAATTTAACATCTACATATATGTTTGGCTTGTGGCGAATTTCCTACCTTTCAGAAAGGCAATGTCACCACAATTAAACTTATGGCTAGAAAGATCACTCACTGTTATTTCTGAGGGATGATGATTTTACAGTGAAATAACGTGGTGAACAGCATTCGGCAAGGAAAAATCAGTACACCCTCAGGATGAGTACGACACCTAAACAACATCCCATCACACACACACAATTGCCGTTACCTTTGCCAAAGTTCACAGAATCCCCCATTCTATATAAAAAGCACTTATTGAGTAGTTGAATATATTTCAGTCATCGTGCAGAGGGTGATTCACTAAGATCTTGCTCTAGTAAAGAAGCATAAACCAGAAAAGTACAGGCTGTTCCACAGAAAAACAAAATAACATTGTTCGAAAATACCTTGCACATAAAGTATTTGGTATTTTATGGCATTTTCAATCTGAATAGCATCTTATGCGACACATGAACTAACTGGCCATTTCAGACGCCCCCCAAGCTTCTGGCATATCCATCCATAATTTGGAACTTCTAACCAGAAGAAGAGCAATCAGTCAGCAGTCGGCTACGCATCTAGTGAAATGAAAAACGAGATTGTCTGTCACATCTATAACGTCCCACCAGAACACATATAGTCGCATACAGCTATACTTCAAGTAACAGCTCTTGTAAATCTACAGAATGGCATGCTAACCATTAGGCGACGACTGACTTACTTTGTAGGTGAGAGACGAGGCCTGGGTGTAATAGAAAACTGACAATTTTCTACCATCCACGAGATTATGCAGGCCAGGCATGGTCAGGTGGTTAGGACGCTCGACTCACAAGTTGCGGGTCGCAGGTTCGAATCCCTGTTACACCAAACATGCTCGTCCTTTCAGCCGTGAGGGCGTTATAATGTGACGGTCAATTCCATTATTTGTTGTTAAAAAGAGTAGCCCAAGAGTTGGCGGTGGGTGGTGATGACTAGCTGCCTTCTCTCTAGTCTTACACTGCTAAATTAGGGACGGCTAGCGCAGATAGCCCTCGTGTAGCTTTGCGCGAATCCATAAAAACAAATAAAACACAAGATTATAAGAATTTTCCAGCATAGTAGTTAAAATAAAAATAATATCTTTCATCTGGGTTTATGGTTGCCACAGATTTCTCATATAATGAAAAATGCACGGTAAAGCAAAGTGAACTTTGGTTGCTAACAGGACAATTTACTGACACCAATTATATGAAATGAAGTTCCTACACTGCATGGCCAAGACGCCAAGTAACTATATGTACATCTCGATAAAGCTTCAAACAACGCGTTTAAGTCCATAGTTGCGTTTCTTCGAACCCTCGAGAACGAAACCACTTATCATGTTATCCCCTTCTCCCACATAACAGTGAAATCACCTAACTACACTTATGGACCTCTGTACATTTTGTCTACTTAATATAAAGCGGGTGTTCTGTGGAAATGTTAACAAAATGTGTGGTCTATGATTGACTTCGCTGTCCTTCAAAATGTTTGTTGCAATGGAAGTTATGGTGTCTGAACGACTTAGAAACTACAAAATACTGTTCACTTTATCATAAACATTATTATACATCTATCGTTTCACAGTTGATTTTCAAACAGCTTCATATGCGTCAGTTTTACATAAGAAGTATCTTACGAAGGAGTGATTATCATTCACGCCATGTAGAGTTTTAGTTGTGTCTTTTTCTTGACTCAGCAACACATACCTATTAAGTCAGTCTCTGAGAACTCAATGCGAAAAGGGAACATGAGATAAAACATTAAACACAAATTTTAAAAAATATTATTGTAACGTTCTTATGTTCTCATGCCTTATTAAGACAGAAAGGTAAAAGGAAGGAGTGACATTTTAAAGGCTACTTAAAAGAAAGATGTAGCTTCGTATACTTTGATGTCGTCGGTTCAAAATTTTAGTAATTGTAGGTCACAGACAAGGCCTGTCAAATAAAACAAAATGGACAAATATTATATGAAATCAGCTCCACAACTAAAATAGAAATGTCTAAAATTTAAAGCAAAAATATAAATTCTGCAAACGGTACAAGTTGAAGCTCAAATAACGAAACGAAAAATGTTTCAAAAAGTAGAAAGATGTTAGCGTATAAAAAAATCTACATCATATAAAAAATCTGTTAACAATAACAGTTCACTATAAATACCTTCAGCTTATTAACCAGTAACAATGAAATTAGGTTCTCGATTTTATTTTATCTTATACTTCTACAGTAAAAAAATAAGTTTTATCCTTAGATTATACTTCTTTGTTCCGATACTATTCGAGACAAATTACAATGAAGACATCCTTCAGATTTGGACCAACGTGATTTTGAACTGTAGCGAGTTTTTTGGTAAACTGATTTGGTAATTCGACGCAACTTAAGTTCTCATTCATATTGGTTTACCAAATCAAAGGAAATTATGAAAACTTAATAATATAAATGTTCCGTTGTTATAATTATTGTTGTTGAAGCTTTTAAAACTCTTTTACCAGAATTCTATATGATTGGATTAGTTGGTTTATATAAGAGTGAGGTATTTTGTGTTACTAAAGTTTAGACATTTGGGTATGAAGGACTTTCCAGTACTTGCGATGCAAGTGTAAAGGTTAGTGAAATTGTTAAGCAATCAGCAGATTTGAATTGGACTGTGTATAAGAACATAGATGCAGGTTAGTAATATTAAACCCAGCTCCAGGTATCCAGAGGTGGATGTAAAAGAGACAGAAAAAGGTATCCTATACACAGCAACCTTTAAAAGCATACTAGTTGTGGTTGAGCAATAACGGAAACTAGAAGAAACTTGGTAACATCAACACACTGTAAAACTGGTGCAAGTATTACAGGTAAGCATACTGGTCGTGGTTCAGCAGAACGGAAAATCAAACACACTTGGTAACATCAACACACTATGTAAAGCTAGTGTCAGTATTGTAGGTAAGCACACTACTCGTGGTTCAGCAGAACGGAGTCTCAAACAAACTTGGTTACATCAACACACTATGTAAAGTTGGTGTTAGTATTGCAAGTAAACATACTAGTCGTGGTTCAGCAGAATGGAAATTAAATCAAACTTGGTAACATCAACACACTATGTAAAACTCATGGCAACATTGCAGGTAAGCATACTAGTCGTGATTCAGCAGAACGGAAATGTAAACAAACTTGGTTACATCAACACACTATGTAAAACTCATGGCAATATTGCAGGTAAGCATACTAGTCGTGGTTCAGCAGAACGGAAATGTAAACAAACTTGGTTACATCAACACACTATGTAAAACTCATGGCAACATTGCAGGTAAGCATACTAGTCGTGATTCAGCAGAACGGAAATGTAAACAAACTTGGTTACATCAACACACTATGTAAAACTCATGGCAACATTGCAGGTAAGCATACTAGTCGTGGTTCAGCAGAACGGAAACTCAAACACACTTGGTAACATCAACACACTATGTAAAACTGACGGCAGCATTGTAAGTATTGCAGGTAAATTTGAAACAGTAGAAAAGTTTGGAGATTACTGGATGGAGCAACAATGCTGTTATGCACAAAAGGATTTCAAATTTGACGAATGATAGTGTTATCTATCATAAAATATTGTAAGTGGAGGTGATATATAACGATGTTTGTGACCCCAATTAACGTTTGTTATTGCTTTGTTTCTGAATATTGCAACAAGCATATTTATCTAGAAATTAATTAGTTATGAGCAGAGCTAGAGAAATAATTAGAGAAAACAGTAATAGTTTGTGAATTTCAATAGTTTGTTGTTGTTTTTTTTAAGTTAAGCACAAATTTTAAACATCAAAACCTAATTTCTACCGTTGTAAGTCCGCAGACATACCGCTGTGACACTGGGGGTGAGTTTCAATAGAGTACACAATTAATGCAAATTACTAGGTAAAAGATAAGCTGATGTTCTGAAAATAAAATCTGAAAGAGATCATAAACAGCAAGATAAACATAGAGAGGAATGTGAGTTACAGATACACTGAAAATGAAAATATTAAACATAAATTGTATAACAGAAAATTCTTCAGTTTTTCATCGTGTAAGTTTATTGCTGCATCATGAAAATTATATAAACCTCTTTTTCCATTAGTTTTTAAAAGCTCAGATGATACTATTATAAAGAAGAGCAATTAATGCAAGTTTTTCATCTATTTTACCTGTGAAAGAACGAGTGGTATAATGAGTCGCAAAACTAATAACGGAATTAACATTTAGTTGAAATTCAAAAGACTGAAGTTCATACGTAACCTACCTACAAGTATGTGGTTTCTTGAATTTCACGCAAGGCTACTCAAGGGGTATCTGCTACAGTCGTTACAAGAAAGAAGGCAGCTAGACAACACCAACCATAACCAAATCGTGGGATACTCTAATGAAACAGTTGGATTGACCGCCAATCTTATAACGCACCAAAGGCCACAAAGTGCGGAATGCGATATTTGTATGTGTGTGTGGTAATGAGGCATGTACTACAGATTTATAGACCGGCACGCTAACCATTGGGCTGTGCTCGGCTCACAACAGCGTATAAACATACGTTCAGGAATAAAGTAAAACGCCGTTAAGCAACACATAACCCGAATTTAAAAATCTGCATATTTACAAATTAGAATGCGTGAGCTGGTACTGTTAGAAATATAAGTGGCAAAGTTTTACAGCTAATACTTCAAGGAATAGTGTATAATAATGAGTATATTTAGTCAATTAGAATTGTTCGATATACAAGACTGTTTAGCTTAATAGTTATTATTTAGTTTATTTAGTGACTTAATATTTAAGTTATATTTAGTTTCATAAAGAGTGTTAAATTTTAATTATTTTAAAAGTAATAGTTATGGCACATTTCGTTACATAACTCGGTAAGAGTCGTACGTTGTGTGTGTAGTTTAACTGTTGTAGAATTGTTGACGCCATCTCTCTCGAAGCCTCTAAGTTTGTCTCGCTATGTGAATATTGTTACATCACATAGGGTCTTCTAATTTGTAGGATGTTCCAGGTCTCAGTTGGGCAAGGTATGTATACACACACATGTATATATATATAGGTGCCTAAATTTGATGAACCGAAAGATGGCATGGGTGCTTTCCTGGAGAGATATGAAAGATTCACCCAATGTCAGAACTGGGACAAAGGTGACTGGGCAGTCTGTCTCAGCCAATTTCTCATAAGAAAAGGCCTACAAGTATAATACCATGGACTATAACAAGTTAAAAGTGGCCTTGCTGAAATGGTATGATCTTACTGAGGAAGGTTTTCCATGTTGATACTTCACAAGATGAACTGACATGGCCAAGTGTGACAATAGTTTTGAGTGACTGGCAGATCTACTAATACGTAGAAGATGATCCAGCACATGGAGTGAGCATAAAAGGCAAGTTTAAGAATATCCAGTTGAAGTCGAAACCAATGGTGGCTGACCAAAAGCAGGAGTCTAGCAAATGTGACATGAGATTAACAGACAAATTGGAGAAGAGATTCCATATTTGTTTTAAAATAGGGCATACTACAAAAGAGTGCAAGTCCATCCCCAACAAGCAACAGCAGCGATATCAACATAAAGCAGCTGGAGCTACTTACAAAGATATGCTGGTAAGAAACAAGAAAGGAGTGACCGTCACCATGGACGCTACTGCCATAAGAAAGAGAATAGAAATAAACAGTCAAATTCACCACAAGAAGGAAGTGATGTCTCAATGATTAATCAGTGCACCATTGATGGCCGGATGAAATTAGCAAATGGATCAACAGTGTCAGTAGTGAGTGCAGCATGTGACAAACATCGAGAGGTGAAAACAAATCACAACATGCCAGAAGGTCAAGGCTATGTTAGGGACAAGAAAGTGAAGTTCCTAGAAGACACTGCATGCAGTAGTGCCGCAGTGAGAACCACTCTAGTATCTGATGATCAGGGGACAGGCAAGGTACATCTGTGTGTGTTAATTGATGGGAAAGTGAGAACGTTTCCCTTAGCAAGAATAAAGATGGACACTCCATACTATGTGGGAGATCTTGAGGCACCAATATACGACTTGGTGATTGGAAACATACCAGGTAGTAGGAATTTGGAAACATACCAGGTAGTAGGAATTTGGAAAAGACAGACAGAAAGATGTATGAAGCATCTGCAATCACTGTAAGAGCTCAAGAGAAGAATAAACCAGAAATATATCAAGCCCTTTATAGTCTCTAAAAGTGACATCCCGAATGTAAGTCCATGGGAGTCGAAGGAAGCACAGAAGAAAGACCATCACTGCAGAAACTTTGGGACAGTGCTAGAGAGAAAGTCGAGACAAGATAAAGAGGGAAAAAACTTTGAAAACAGAGGACCGGAAAGAGGGTATTGAACTATGCCTACCGAAGCAGTTCTACTGGTTAAGTTAAACACATCAAAGGCAGTAAGAAGTATTAGGTCGTCAAGAAATTAATGTCGTGTTTTGGAACACTTTCATTAACCACCCCCCAAACAAACGTACATCACGTATAATAGTTAAACGAACCCCCTAAACGTCACGTTGGTGTATCCTATATAATGTATAAAGTTTAGTATACTCTGATCTCTTGTAGTAATGGCACACGACGAGACACACATTCGGCATGTAATGCTGTTTGAATACAAGAAGGGAAACAACGTCTCTGTAGCCACAAAGAATATCAAAGAAGTTTATGGAAATGTTTCGAACGTTTGTAAGTGTCAACGATGGTTCAGCAAATTTCGTTCAGGTGACTTTAGCCTTAAAAACTATGATGGCAGGAGCCGATATGTTGGAATTGATATCGATACTGTGAAGACTCTTGTTGAGTCTAACCCAAGGCAACACTCTCGTGAAATGGGCCCTGAAATTGCATGTCTCTCATTAAACAATACGTAAACATCTGAGAAAACTCCTTAAAGAAGGTGTTTGGGTGCCTCACCAGCTCTCC
>NW_013666037.1:377247-395563 GCF_000517525.1 Limulus polyphemus
CATAGAAACACTGCAATAATGCTAGTATTTTGTAGTTTTAAGCTATTAGGTCGTCAAGTAGTTAATGTCGCGATTTGGAACACTTTCTTTAACCACCCCACAAAAAACGTACATCACGTATAATAGTTAAACGAACCTCCTAAACGTCACGTTAGTGTAAACTTAGGATACTCTAATCCCTTATAGTGCTGGCACACGACGAGACACACATTCCGTATGTAATGCTGTTTCAATACAAGAAGGGAAACAACGTCTCTGTAGCCACAAAGAATATCAAAGAAGTTTATGGAAATGTTTGAACGTTTGTAAGTGTCAACGATGGTTCAGCAAATTTCGCTCAGGTGACTTTAGCCTAAAACTGTGATTGTAGAAGCCGATATGTTGGAATTGATATCGATACTGTGAAGACTCTTGTTGAGTCTAACCCAAGGCAACACTCTCGTGAAATGGGCCCTGAAATTGCATGTCTCTCATTAAACAATACGTAAACATCTGAGAAAACTCCTTAAAGAAGGTGTTTGGGTGCCTCACCAGCTCTCCGATGATCATCGTTTCCAACGTGTTAACGTTGCTTCGTCTCTTCTGGCGCGTAATGCGCGTGAACCATTTTTGAACAGAATTGTCACTTGTGATGAAAAATGGATTTTATATGCGAATATTAAACGCCATAAACAATGGCTCAGTCCTATACAAAAACCACTTCCGACCCCAAAACCTGGACTCCCTCCGCATAAAGTAATGCTTTGCACTTGATGGGACATCAAAAGAGTAATTCATTTCGAACTCCTCAATTCACAGCGAACTGTCAATGCCGAGATCTATAGTCATCAACTGGAACATTTAAATCAAGCCCTTCATCAGAAACGCCCTTCACTCGTCAATCGGAAAATTCTTCTTTTCCACGACAATGCACGTCCACGAGTGGCACGTTTGACGCAATACAAGATTATGGAGTTGGGTTGAGAAGTTCTCCTTCACCCACCATATTCTCCAGATATGACAACATCAGATTACCATCTTTTTCGTTCGCTGCAACACCATCTTAATGGGAAAACGTATGCAAATGTGGAAGGCATTAAAGAGGATTTCGACATGTTTCTGCTTCAAAGTCAAATGATTTCTTTAATCAGGGCATTAACAACCTGATTGTAAGATGGAAAAGTATCATCGAAATGAATGGAGGATATTTCATTTACTAAATGTTTTGTTTTGATATATATATATATATAAGTTGTTCGGGTTTTTCATCTAACAAAAGCGACATTAACTTTTGACGACGTAATACTTATATAACAAGAAGGTCAAGTATCGACATTTTGAAGCCAGACAGAAGGTATTAGCTTTGCTACCTACAGCCAACATGAAATTCACCCAGCAGTGGAAAGAACCTTTTGCATTACAGGGAATAGTTAACAGAATGCACTATAATGTGAGTGTGGATGGGACGAACAAGGTCTACCATTCCAATATGTTGAAGAGGTACTTTGAGAAGGAAGAAGACCTTACAGGTGCATCTACTGAGGTACAAATAGACATGGTGGGTGTGGCTGACATAGATGCAGAACCTGAAGTCAGTGAATTTGTTATAGAAAATGAAGAACTGCTATTCCCAAGACCACTAGGTGGAGATGAGACGTACAAAGACGTCAACATCGGTGAAGAAATTATTGGAAAGAAGAAGAAAGATGTACAAAATCTACTGTGCCAGCATACAGTATACAATATAAGATGAACATGAAGACAAGGGATTCTGTCAGGGTGAAGCCCTACCAGAGGTCGTACGCGAGAAGAGACCGACAAAGGAACTGTAAATATTGGTGCAGACTATATGAGCAGACTTAGAGTATGAACTGAGAACGGTCGTTGTATACAGTGTAAAAACTATTGCAATTATTTTTCTTGAAGAGAGCTTATTGTTGGATATACAAGCCTATTTAGCTTAATAGTTATTATTTAGTTTATTTAGTGACTTAATATTTAGTTTTTAATACAAGACTGTTAAAAGCTAATTATTTTAAAAGTAATAGTTATGGCAAATTTTGGTATGTGAATATTGTTACATCATAGGGTCTTCTAGTTTTTAGGATGTTCCAGGTCTCAATCTGGCCAAATATATATATAGGTGACCTAGCGAGCGCAGGTCAAGTAAAGCTCAGTCAGAAAAAATTGTTAGTTAGTAGAAGAAAACGTGAATTTGGCCGGTGTGTGAGTGATTAGCCTTAATGGGTGATTTCATAGTTTGTTTCACAGCTATATTGTAACAAGAAAATTAGGAAAAATAATTTGTCTTCTCAATTGGGTTCTCAAGTAACTGAACCAGCCTTCTGACGAAAGAAAGAGACAGTTATTTGAAGCTCTGGATACAACTGTGGTAACATAAAAAAGGAAGTCAAAAAAGTTAGTGAAAGTGAAATTATACTGCGTGATTGTTAGTTTAGCCATAACAGGCAACATTTTAAAGTGAGTTTCACAGTTTAACAGAGATAAGGAGAATAATTTATCTTGTCAAAGAGTGTTATAAAGTCATTGAACCCGCCTGTGTAGACTTTGATGGAAAGGAGACAATTATTTGAAGTTCGAGATACAACTGTTGCAACCCATAGAGTAAAGTAAGTGAATCTATCACAGATTGTATAGTAAGAAACATAGTAGAGAAATATAATTCGTCTTGTCAGTTGGATTCTAAAGTAATTGAATCAGTCTGTGTGGACTTTTGACAGGAGAAGAGAATTATTTAGAATTTTATATACAACTGTGATATTCGATAGTGTAAAGAATTTTGACATACATTTGACTTGCTTTGAATATATTATTTTAAAACAAGTGGATTGTGTGTTGATTGTTTATTCTTCAAATTTATCGCCAACAAGTCACAGACACCTACTGTAGAAGAATCCCAGCCCACTCATATTTAAATCTCTGACAAGAATAGCAAGTCAAAATTAGTTCGAATATTTTTAACCTACATGATAAATTCAGATGAAATAACTTCAACTCCACTGGTTAAGGTATTATGAGTCAGAAAGCGGAGCAACGCATAAGTTAGGCATAATAAATAACCATAAAAGTAATAAAAAATTACAAAAATAACAAAGCTCTACTGAGAATAAGGGGAAGAGATATAACACAACAGTCAGCATGCACGCAAACTGCATGTTTCCTTGCAAAAAAATAGGTCACATTGATGAAGAATGTCTGGATAAGAGTACAAAAGTTAATATAGATGGTAAAGAACAAGAGGCTCATGACAGTAAGAATGATTAACTATTAATGATTAATGAAAAATTAATCCTCGGTAATTTTTTTAAATCTAAAATGTAACAAGTGACAACAAGAAATCCTGGACGCTACAGAGACTTCATTGGTAAGAAGATATGAAATTTAGTTTCAGGATGAGAAGCCAAACTTAAAATACCTAAAATTATCGAACTTAATTTGCTTTGATCAGAAATCAATGATTAATAGATATTTGTGTGATTGACCAAAACACATTTATTCTTCGAAAGTAGACTGGACACTATTACTTGCCTAAAACTAAAGCTAGTGCATGTGTTCAAACCTTTTTTTTGTTTTTTACTTAGGGTATTTTGAAAGTATGTATAATTTTAAATGGTTACCTCATAATCAGTTAAGACAAGGATTGAGCATAACATGTCTGGCGTTCAGGTTTCCAAAATATTATGATTTTATTTCTTGTTAGATATCACAAGGACAATTGGCACTAACAACTATGAAATAATTTTCTTCTCCCGATGTAGGTTTTATAAAAAGTTACACATAACTGTTGTTTTAAATTCCAAGCGCTAGTTATCGTAATTATAGTTTCAGTAATAAATTTACTGAAGTAAAAACTTCTACAAAAACAAAATTTCTGTATATCTAATTTTAGAGATTCGCGTGAATAAAAACAACAGAAACAGCATCTAGAACCAGTTATTCTCAAGGTAAGGTATTTTTTTTTGTACTACTGAAATATAATGTTTGAAATTTAAGCCCTTGGGTGGTTGCTTCATTAAGAGTTCGTTAACTGTACAAGAATGGCTGTGTAACCTACTACACATATGAATGCAGCTCTGTTCATAAGAGAATGTATAGTTTAATGTTTTGAGAATATAGGCATATCTGCTAGCTGAATCACATAACCAATAAAAACAACTGTTGTAATATTCAAAGTTTTTGATTTTTAACTATAACAACTCGGCCATTACACTCAAACACGATCAAACAGTTTGTTTCGATTTTGCCATAAACTGATTAAAGTAACTAATTTTAATATATTTTGCTGCTGTAAGTTAAATTAGATCAGCGTTTCTTAATCTTTCAGCTACCAGGAACAAATTCCCCAAGCCCTCCACTGGCACAGCGACATGTCTGCAGGTATACAGTACTAGAAACCGAGTTTCGATACCCGTAGTGGACAGAGCACAGATAACCCATCATGTAGCTTTGTGCTTAACTACAACCTACACTAAAGCTTCCCCAAACTGTCGCTGACCACTTAAATGCACTTATTCCGCCAGTCTTTTGTTCGTTTTTTATGAAATCCCACGGACTGACAAGGTGGTTGTGACGGACTGGTGTGTGAAAAACACTGGATTAGATGAATAAGTAGAAAATACCCCCCGCCCCTATCGATGGCTCATGTTTTTAACGCTAATATTTGAAGCTAGATCCCTGCAGTGAGTACAGTAGCGCAGCTTTTCGCTCAAAACAATTAAACATACAACAAATGATTAATCATTGATCTTTACTGAAGCATTAATTGAACAGTGAGCAGCACGATTCTTAGTACATGAAGAAATTAATATTTACCAAGAAGCCAATTTCAACAGCCAATTCATTATAGAATTGTGAAAAATATTGGGTGTAGTGCAAAGACACACCTTACCATACCACCCATAGTCTGAGAGTAGGTAATATATTATTCAGACTTTCTAGTTAAGCTTATGGAATTTATAAATGACATCTGAAATGATTGCGATAACAATTTATTATGTCACAGCAGCATTTAACGCAACAGAGAAATAGATGACTGGTTGTGTGCCAAACTTGTCGACATTTGAACATGAAATACAAGTCACAGTGGATGTGATATATATATTTCCCAGCAAAGAGATATCACAGTGTCTACAAGAATATGCGAAGTGGATGATATCTACATTAATTGATGCTCATGAATTTGCACATCAGCACATGACAAAAGAGATGTTACAGCAACAAAATGAAAAAAAAATATTAGGCTTAAAGACTGTGTTAATTGGTACACGCCTGTAGCAAGAAAGTACTCAGTTCTGGCGGTACTAGTACTTACTTTGTTTTTATGCAGCCAAATTCTTCAAATCATGAGTTACAATGACCAAAATGTTGTCTAAAAAAGTGTTGACCACATCATTAACCGATCAATATAACTCTCATGCATTAGTTGGACCAGAAATAAAAAGTTGAGTAAGGTGAATTAAAAGACAAATAGAGCATTGTGTTGTACGATCTGGTCGCAGATGATGATGAAGAGTCAGATAAGAAATCTCTAATAAAATAGCACATTGACTGCTCTAATGATTAGCAAATACTCCAATGTTAGCCTCCTTTTCATTTAGGCTGTGAGTAACTGTTTCTCTAGCAGTTAGTATGGTCAGTTGATTGAAAACCAATTCTTTTTTGATGTATCAAGTAATGTTGGATGTTAGTGTAATATATTGTTGTTGTCATTCAATCTGTTTAGTGAACTGTAATTACATTTCAGTGATGCAAACCTTGTGTTTCTTGCCATATGAACACAGCTAGAACAGCTGTTATTACTACATATAATGTCTATAATATTAACAGTCACAATGACTGGAAATGATTGTTAGGTATCCTAATACATCTATACACTGAAAGGATTTTGTGATTCTTACCTTATAAGCACTCAGATGGAAATGCATAATAAATATAAAGATATGTTATACGAGAAATCAACTGAGAAAGCTTATATGTATATAAGTGCAATTATATGTTTCATTTACACACAAATTCATACCTTTCGATATGAAGAGCCTGCGCATGGCTTCCAAATATGCTGTAACGGTTATGCCTTTAACCAGCACATGATATAGCTTAGGCTGTAATAGCTCATCATGTAAAAGCCCTTGTTTTATTATGTTTTTGCCTAAATTAGTCCCCCCCCCAATGGCACAGCGGTATGTCTGCGGATTTATCACGCTAGAAATTTGGTTTCGATACCCATGGTGGGCAGAGCACAGATAGCCCATTGTGTAGCTTTGTGCTTTACTACAAACAAACTTGAATTAGTTTTCCTGTAATGTTAACCATAGTGAGATGTTCAACCAATAGATGCAAGTACTGTTATAATAGTTCATCTAAAAATGCTAACATCTCTATGGGACAGTAAATGTGTTTTACTTTTATCTATTGAACTTAGCCTGCATCACTATTTGTGCATATTTGTATATGTTGTAGTGAGTACCATGAATGTTTGTCGAGATTGTTTGTTAAGTCAGAAGTGAGTAGCATTGTTTCCACAAAGTTATAATAAACTTGTTTTAAAAGCTAGATTAAATTGTTGAAAAATTCTAATATTAGTAGGATATCCTAGACTCAAGAGTCAGCAGTTGATGCTTGTGAAAATGCTTACCAAGATCACATTACTAACGTGGGGATACTGCACTAGCATTTGTCACCCTTTTCACAGTTAATCTAGGATCCGTTATTAACTTGTGTGTAGGAAGTGGTGAAGGACATATGTTAGTGGAAGGAGAGTGAAGCAGTAATTGTTACAGTATGGCAAGACATTGCATGTCTCATATAAAACCTGATGGACTGGAAAGCTCATTGATGTTTGGAAAATATCTTCTCGTGCAACAGTTTGTGTATATATATGCATATCTACAGAAAAAGTGCGTTTCTATGAGAAAATGTAACTGTAACTCTCCAACTTACAACTTTTAATCTTAAATCGCTAAAACTTCCAAACTACCAGAAACTGAGTTGACTAGGTATTTTCACATTTGGATTTTGCTACATAAGACTACGTTCTTGACCCCTCTGGCTATATTTTAAAATATAAGTAGTCAGAAAACTTGCTGTCTTACCACCCACTCATAAACCAAATAAAAAAGAGCTGATCTCTACTGGTAGTAACTTTGGAGACTGTTTGGAAATACTCAAATTGCAAATAGAAAAAGCTCCTGTGCTGACAGAGAGTCCAGTCGAGGCCACTGGAGTTGCTGATTCTGAGCCTAGTTTCTAAGGTGCTTAGCCATTCCAAGTCATCCATCCATCATCTGATACTTAACTAAGATCTCCATGAAGAATAAGAAACAAGTCACAAATCTCCATTTGTCCCATTGCAATGCTTATAAATGTAAGTTGTAAAATGAAAGACATTTTACTGATATGCTATGCACGAAGTTTTCATCATATTCTTGCAACTTAAAAAACAGATGTACTATCCGATGGTGTAAAAATCCATACAAACAGATAGTACACCTATCTTTCTAACAAGAAAATCCAAGATAGAATTTCCATTCCTTCCATTACTTCCACCTTTCTCATGACTCACCTGAACACGACAGCAAATTAACAGCTGAAACATAGGATATAAACAACTTGATAATAATAATATGAATTAGTAACTAGTGAGTAAGTAGAGTTAGATAATTCTAAAGGCTAGTAATCATGAAAATGAACGAGTAACTTATTAAGCAACTACTCAGTCTGAAAGTAAACACGTGAACAAGTAAAATAAACATAATCCTAAATATGTTTTTCTGGATAAGGTAAATAAAAGAATACTGAGAGCCTACATTTTAACTTACACATAGTATTTTATTACATTTAATCTGACGCAAGAGCCTCATAAGATATTGATAAATTTAAGTTTGCTATTCGACAATTCATTCATTCGAAAAGGTGCAGCATTAAATGTTGTAATGTTTATTACACACTCTTATTTCACCTCTTCTTATTATATTACACATTTCACATTATATTTAATCAAAATATCTTTATTTAAATCTTTAAAATATATTTAATATATATACGGCAACACCATGAGAGGGAACGCCACGCATTTTCGAATAGAGTTAAGAAAACTATTGAACTATAAATTTCAAATATTTTGTTAGAGTTTGAGGTAAGTGCCACGTACTTTTTCATTTTCTTTCTACGTCGAGTAGAAATGTTAGGAAGCAAAAGTGGGCGATACCTATAGCAAAATGTGAAGAAGAAAGAGAAGGAATTTGATAGACAAAAGAAAGATGAAATTTATGAAAGTGTATCCTCAAGAGGTACTCAGTATGAATTAAATACATATAAAAAGAAATTCTTTGAAGTAGCTAAAAGAGAGAGAGAGAGAAGAAAAGAGGAAGAAAATGGGTGTGAGATTTGATAAAACAATAACTAAAGGCGAACATTTTGAATGAGTCGTACACAAATCATAAGTTCTGATTAAAAGGAAGTCAAAATGTAGAAGAAGAGGATGCACAGTGGGTATGCAAAAAAAAAGAAATATTATGGAAAAGAAGAAGAAGAGAAATGGAAGATAAGAATAATAGGATGAAGATAAAATTCAGCAAAACACACAAGATGTAAGTTATCAAAGAGAAGAATACAAGATATAAAGGTGCTGAAATGTTAGCCTGGGTTTATGTGAGAACGTTTGGAAACATGCGGTAGTGATCCTAATGGAGCCCTGGGTGGAGCAAAAGTAAAGGAGTACTAAAGATAAGAAATTTTATGTCAAGTATCAGTGGTAAGATAAAGAGAGAGAGAGAAAAGAATATGAGAAGGGAAAAAGAAGTCATTTAATAGAAGTTAAAAGAAGTTTTGGATAGAAGATGAGATGTAAAAAAGATAGGAACTGCAGTTAAAGCTAGATAACAAAATTGTTTCATTTATATTAAGTATAGCAGTCGGGGTGAAACAAATGATAGAGGATATAGAAGTAAAATTGGAGAATAGAAAACATAATTTTGTGGGAGATATTAATGTAAATATTAGAAAAAACAACATTATGATGGAGAAGAGGAGAAAGTATGAGATATCCTTGGAATGGGCGGAGAAAATCACAAGATAAAGAACTATAAAGGGAAGGGAAAACGTTTATAAAACGTAGGATGGTGAAGAAAAAACGTCAAAAATATAACTTTAAATTAAAATAAGAGGGCAAAAAAGCGTTTTGGACATAAATTATAAAGATATTGGAAGAAGGTATGGTAGATAAACGAAAGGAAACTAGGAAAAGTTTTGGATAATATTAATACGGTTTGGAAAAATGGTGATTAAAATAGTAGGAATGAGGAGTCGGAGGAAGAAATGATTTGAGCAAGAATTTAAAGAGGTAAAACAGAGAACTGAGGAAGCAACTGGAAAAATTCAATGGATCGGGGAACAAAATATAGAGAATAATATGTTGAAAGAAGAAAGGAAATACAGCAGTTATACCGAAATAAAAAAAACAAAAAAAAAGAAAGGGAAAAATTTGGGGGATTGTAAATAAACGAGAAAACGAACTAAAATTGTTTGGGAAACCCTGAGTACGTTCAGGAAAAGAGGAAAGAAAGTTGACAAGTAATGAACATGGACGAATGTATGAATTTTGTTTGTTAGTTTGTTTGCTGTTGTGCACAAAACTATACAGTGGGATATATGTGCCCATCGCAGGCATCGAAACCAGAGTTTTATCGTAATAAGTTCTCAGAGTTACCGCTAAGTCGCCGAAGTGCAAATAAAGGGAACCCTTACAGAAAATTTTCGATAATGGAGGGGGCGGGGTAAAATTACAAGATATTAAATGAGTAAGAGAAATAGTGAATAATAAATTGAACAGTCAATACACAAAAAAGAATTTCAAAAAATGAAAGAGTAGAAAAGAAAGTTCAGGACAAGATATAGAGTTGAATCCATTTTACAGGCATTGAAAAAAAATCGAATCAAAGTAGTGGCAATTATGAGCAAAGCCTAGAAAACAAGGTGTGGAAAGAAATGGAAAGAGACACATACCTACCCAACTTACAAATTAGGAAATGATATAAAGGTTAAGAACTATAGAGGATGGGTAATTAATAAGTGTAACGTATATATATATATATTAGTGACTTGAATGATGACATTAAAATCTGCCAAATGGTCAGTATGAAGATAAATGATATAGCAAAGCCAAGCAGAATTTCGATAATATAATAATCAGATAATACAGTTATTTTTAATCGCTTTAACAGAAAATAAATGACAAGGAAAAAGAGAAAAACTTTTTTCACGTTTCATAGACTTAAAAGCTGCTTTTGACACCATAGATAAAAAGGGGTTATTTAAAAACAGTTCTTCCATTTAGCAATATCTGTAAGAACGTTAGACATTGTAAAAGACGCATACGAAGAAACGATAAATAGAATAAAAATAAAATAATAAAGCTTGGACTTTGAAAGGAGTTAACACATGGATATTCATTATACGGTATGATTTAACTAAATCAAAAAATGAATGGAAAGCAAATATCAGGGTAACGTAATAAGTAAAAAAAAAAAATTCTGCCTGAAATACGCGGATAACATCTCTATGGTGGCGGATTATATGAAGGAAATGAAGAGCATCTTAATTTCAGATAAATCAAAAATGAAGGTTTTTAGAAAGGAAGAAAAAGGAGCGAAGAATGAGAAATGGGAGTGATAAGGAAGAGGTGGTAGAGAGTACTGATGTGAAGCAGAACGAGTAGTAAACGCAACATGTCGTGTGAGAGTCGACTTCAAATTCACCCCAAAACCCGGCACTAAATTAAAATCATTATTAAATAGAAATTACATAGAAACACACAATAAAATAACATGCAATAACTGTCTAGAATGTTACATCGGAGAAACAGGTAGAAAATTGTAATCCAGATTCACTGAACATAATAAAAACCCTCCCGTGTTTACCACCATAAAAAAAAACACTGTAATTTTAAACAAAGAACCTAAAATCAATAAACGCAAAATATAACAAGCCATCTCAATTGAAGGAAACAGCCCCACCATAATTCCACACCCCAAGGTACCAAGATATCTATATTAGTCTTTGAAACAATATCTAGTCACGTGACCTCTTTGTTCTATACTGTATATATATTATACCTATATATCTCTGTAAACTACTTTTCCCTAGGAATGACAAAACCTTGTTGAAACGCCGTACATTTATAATAAAGTTGTTGTTTTTTTTTCCATTACCCAGTCAAGCCGTCTCAAAACTTCTATTTTCTAAAAAGTGGGTTCCTCGTTATCAAGTTTTAATTCATCACGGCGATTACTCGAGGTTGTGCAAGTCCAAAGTTTGTCCTGTTATTCTACGTATGTCTTTCCAGTATGGTCCCTCATTTCTACACCACCGTAAGTGTATCGTACCGTACAACTATCTCCAAACTTCACAACAAAAATGTAAAAATCGTCAAAGGGAGAAATGATATTTCCTTCTTCAGCCGCTCTGAACAGTTAATTCCCAACTTTGTCAAAGCCAAGTTATCCAAAAACCTGAACCAATTTACAGGTATCATCCAAAACATGCAAAGAAAACTTTTAAAAGCTACCTGAATTCAAAATATCAAGAACTAAAATACTTACTAAAATGTAAACAAGAATTAGACCCCCAACTTGCTTGCTACTTCGAACCAGACGAGTACAACAGTATACAACGGACCATCAATCAAAGCAACAACATATTAAATCAAGAGTAAATATCTGTACACAACAAAAAACTGGAACAACTGAGAAAACTACAGCATGAATGATGATACAACAACGAAGCGCAGCCTAATCTTGTTATCAACAGATCAGATCGACAACTGAACGACACTGAACTACAACTTCTGAACAAAGACCTGAACTTCGTCGTCAGCCACAAGACAGTTCCCTGCCTAGAATTAAAGATCAGCCTAGAATATCTATCCAGAAGACTAATGATTCACTATACAAAAAAACTAAAGACTACGTCCACCTCATATATCAACAAATAACAAGAAGAAATTCAAATATCCGACCGCCAAACTTACGATAGGTAACTATAACACAATGTAGTTTCCTGTGGTTCCCAAAAACTGTATCTTGAATAACTTTTTCAAACATTCTCTAGTAATTCACATTAATGTAGTTAACCAGACACGTAAAGTGAGGACCGATCTCACAAACAACGAGATAAAATGCATCTACAATCTAAAAAAAAATTATACCAACATTAAAATTCTAAAAGCGGACAAAGGCAACACTACTGTAATCATAAAAACATAGAATATATGAACAAAATGAACATCCTTTCAGCCAATTGGAAAATTAAACCCATCCCAAACAACCCAACAAATACACATGAAAACAACTAAACAAAATGAAGAAAGAAAACTTGATTACTGAAAATCTTTATTTTTATCTGAAGAAAACTGACTCATGCACGTCACAACTGTATGTCATTCCCAAACGACACAAACAAGACTGCCCCATACGACCTATACTATCCACTTATGACTCATTTAAGTATAATCTTGCTAAGTACATAGCCTGGTCCCTCACACCTTATATAACTTCTGCAGGTTACATTTTTAAAGATGTCAATAACTTCAAAAATGCATTAAACCAATTAAACCCCAAAGCCTCAATAATCAGCTTTGGCGATGAATCACTTTTCATCGAGGTTCCCGTCAAGGAAGCCTGTAATGTTCATATAATGATCCCAATCCTTTAATTCATATCCCCAACACACTTTTCGTTTCCCTTTTTGAATTCACAGCAACAAAAAATAACTTCATTTTCTACAACATAAACTTTCTTCAAACCGATGGTTTAAGTATGGTCAACCCTGTTTCACTTGTTCTCACCAACATATTTTTGATCCAGATCGAAACACAAGCCATACAATCCGCGCTTTATCCTTCCTTGTTGTGGTAGAGATATGTCGGTTTCATTTCTATGGAACACATAAACACGTCTTTTGAACACATAAACTCCATTCGCCCTAACATTAAATTCACCATTGAATACGAACAAAACAAAGAGTTGTCTTTTCTTAACCTCGACATTATCAAATCCGACATATATTTCAATACCAAAATTCACCGAAACATCACTCACACAGGTCTCTACATCCTCTGGAATTTCGCCCATGAATCAAAACAAAAAATCAATATACTACAAAATCTTATACACATAGCTTCAAGACTTTGTTCAACTGAGTACACAGATGAAGAAATCAACTCTATAAATCACTCCTTCATTCAACCAACAAATTTCCATTAACCATTGTCGAATCACTTCCCCACAACCAATAGAACACAAACTTCAAACTCAACACACAAACAAAATTGACACTAATACACCAAACGACAACACAGCATTACACTGCAGTTTACCATTTATTCCTGACATCAGCTCATAAATAATAAACACTTGGAAAAAACTTGGCATCATATATAAAATTCCTGTTGAAGTCAAATTCACCCAAAAACCCGGCACTAAACTAAAATCATCATTAAATACAAATTATATTAAATCACACAATTCCAAAATCATTTAGAAAATAACATGCAATAACTGTCCAGAATTTTACATCGGAGAAACAGGTAGAAAATTGAAAACCAGATTCATTGAACATAAAAAAAAATCTTCCCGTGTTCACCACCATTGCAACTAAAAAAAAAAATATAATATATGCAAAAAAAATACTGTAATTTTAAACAAAGAACCTAAAATAAATAAACGCAAAATATAAGAATCTATTTTAATTGAAGGAAACTTCCCCACTCTAAATCAACACCCGGTGGTACAAGATACCTATATTAGACTTTGAAGCAATATCTGGTCATGTGATCTCTTTGTTCTCTACTGCATATATATATATATTAATGTATCTCTGTAAACTACTTGTACCTGAGAATGACAAAATCTTGTCGAAACGTCCTACATTTATAATAAAGTTTTTTTTTCATTACCCAGTCAAGCCGTCTCAAACCTTTTATTTTTTAAAAAGTTGGTCCCTCGTTATCAAGTTTTAGGCTTATTATATTTTCAATACCAGATTCTTTATTCAGTACCTTTGGAATTTTCAAGAAGAAGAAGAGATACTACTATGACAAGTGTAATTATATACAATCCCTCTTCGCTAGCTTAGAAAATGCGTTCACACAATAGAAATGTGAAATATTCTATATAAGAATAGACCATTTACAGACATCTACCACAGACTTCGACGCCTTCGCTGACTACAGTGTATTGCGTTAAAGACTTCTGCAATGAGGATTATAATGTAAAGCAACAGTCCATAACCAGGATAACCACAGGTAAAAAGAGACTGTAAGGCCTAGGCATTCATCCTTATATCGTTACTCTAGATCGTGAATACCCCTATGTATTCATTCGATATATATTTGTCATATAAAAAAATCATTTTGAAGTGAGCAGGGGCGTCATCTAAAGAGACGACAGGAGTGAAAAACCCCCTCAAACTTGAAAGGGACTTCAAATAGTACTTTCTATACACATTTATATCGGGTCCTGGTTAACGCATATACAAAAATTACATCATAGTATAGAACCCCCAGCTGAATTGGGGGGCTCATTGAGATAAGCCTTTTGTGAAATGACACTCCTGAAAGTGTGCATTTATTTAATTAATACAATTAGCAATGTATACATGAAAGACAGAATTCAAGAAATATAATCATAGTGCACAGCATATTCACAATGGAACGAAATGTTTGAAAAACTGAAATGATTAAGTTTATACAAAACTGAGTAAATACTAAGTTTGAATAATTTGCCTTTAACTTAAAAACATAATTTAATCTTTTATTGCTTTAGAAGTATATAGTAATATCAAATGATTAAGAGCATTGATATGTGTATCGTTCAAAAAAGTAGGATGTTGCCTACATTATTATGTTGTTTTTTCTTGCACAGAAATACTTCACCGTTCCAGGTGAACTGACATAGAAAATATCTATAACACATATAGGTTCTTGTTATTACAAGGCTTGTTAAAAATATAATCGGGATATAAGAGATAATAAAGTAAAACTATACCTAAAACTCCAGCCTATAACTTATCCTTTTATTATCGAAAAAAAACACACACAACGGTAGGGAAGTAACAGAATGGCATTTTTTTATCAAGGTTGGGGAACTTAATTGCATAATATGACTATCGAGTTTAATTTTTCCGTGTAATAGTGAGAGTAAAAACTTTATTACATCCGTGTTTTCTGGGTCTATGAGAGAGAAAGCTTTTTAGTTGCATAAGTCAGTAGCAATAATTTAAGAAAATGTTTTATAAAAAAACGATAGATAATTGATGCAATCTTTATTTTATTATCTTTGAGTTCACGAGTCTTAAAAAAAAACAGGATTTAATACAATAAGAACAAACGATATTCAATTTAGAAAATAGTTTTCTTTTTGTTTTTGTTAAATTTCGCTGAATGCTACTGGAGGACTATCTGTGCTAGCTGTCCCTAGTTTTAAAGTGATAGACTAGATAGAAGACAACTAGTCAATACCACCCACCGCCAACTCTTGGGCTACTTTTTACCAACGAATAGTATAAGATTATTTGGAAAAATAAAATACATAATTGGTGTTAAATATATCAAAAACTTTTTTTTACTTTAACTACTTTGTCATTATACCTACATAGACTGAAACGTTGGTGAGAAAATTTTGAATAAGCAATTTATTCAATAAACAGTTAAACGATATTTTCTAAATATTATTCTGCCCACTCGTGCCTCTTTCCCAGAAATATTTTAAAATCAAACATGACTCCTCAAAGCTACTAAATTACACTTATACGCAAATATTTATGGCAGAAACTTTAGTCCAATCCAATATTTATTGCCAATATTCTTTTTCGACAATTAGTCAAATCAGTTTCGATTTATAGCGGGAATGACTAAGCTCGTCTTCATGGTAGATTTCACGTAGATCATATTCTTATTGTCAATTAGATCTAAATTGCGCCGTATTCTGTTTGAAATCAAGATAGTTGGCAATGGTACAACTTTAAATCTATTGCAAATTTTGAAATTCGAAATTTGAGGAAGTGATATAAAATATTGCCGCACACAAATAGTGTCAACGTCTAGAACAACAAATAGTGTCAACGCCTAGAAGAACAAATAGTGTCAACGCCTAGAACAACAAATAGTGTCAACGCGTAGAACAATATTTTTTTTTCCCTGTAGCTTTCTGCTCTTTATTTAATTTTTCGACGAACTAGCATGTGTCATGAAATGAATACCAAGCCAATTCACGCACGATCTACCGGACAACTAAGTGGTATGGAAAACTGATAGTACACTTGGAACATGCTGAGGTTAGCCAAAAATGCTGTCAAAGCACAACAAACTTCACCTGTTAGATTTATGCAAAAGTGATGGAAATTATTTTTGCAACAAAGTCAGAAATTATTTACTGCATTAGGTAAGGCTCTGTGTGAATAAGCATCGCCTGTGAGATAATTGCAATGCGGGCATTTTTGAAGAATTGAACTATATAAACTGTTCGTTAAGTTGCGCTATATAAACTGTTCGTCAAGTTGAGCTATATAAGCTGTTCTTCAAGTTGAAGTTGCGCTATATAAACTGTTCGTCAAGTTGGGCTATATAAACTGTTCGTCAAGTTGAGCTATACAAACTGTTCGTCAAGTTGAGCTATATAAACTGTTCGTCAAGTTGGGTTATATAAACTGTTCTTCAAGTTGGGTTATATAAACTGTTCTTCAAGTTGGGTTATATAAACTGTTCGTCAGGTTGAGTTATATAAACTGTTCGTCAAGTTGCGCTATATAAACTGTTCGTCAAGTTGAGCTATATAAACTGTTCGTCAAGTTGGGTTATATAAACTGTTCGTCAAGTTGGGTTATATAAACTGTTCGTCAGGTTGAGTTATATAAACTGTTCGTCAAGTTGAGTTATATAAACTGTTCGTCAAGTTGGGCTACATGAACTGTTCGTCAAGTTGAGCTATATAAGCTGTTCTTCAAGTTGGGTTATATAAACTGTTTGTCAAGTTGAATTATATAAACAGTTCGTCAAGTTGAGCTATATAAACTGTTCGTCAAGTTGGGTTATATAAACTGTTCGTCAAGTTGGGCTATATAGACTGTTCGTCAAGTTGGGTTATATAAACTGTTCGTCAAGTTGGGTTATATAAACTGTTCGTCAAGTTGAATTATATAAACAGTTCGTCAAGTTGAGCTATATAAACTGTTCGTCAAGTTGGGTTATATAAACTGTTCGTCAAGTTGGGTTATATAAACTGTTCGTCAAGTTGGGCTATATAGACTGTTCGTCAAGTTGGGTTATATAAACTGTACATCATTCCTAAGAATCCTCGACCTATGTTCCTCTGTGTAAGGCCTGTCAGCACTGTAATATTGATTACTGGTCCCATGTGTGATATGGTGAGAGTCGTTTCACACCGTTTGGAAATGATGGCCAAATGTTAGATTTGGAGTGGTCATATGAACAAATCAGCCATGGTGTGGATTGCAAAGGTAAAAACTTTCTGTGAAATATCTGTATGTAAAAATACATATGTCCATAGATATCAATAAGTCCTTCTTGTTCACGTTCCAAATATTTTACCGTTGTGGTTTGGTCAGCAGCTCAATCAAGCAAGATAATGCTACCTGCACGACTAAGAATTCAAAGTAACAGTACCAATGTCTTGGAAAAAAAAAACACATCCGTCTCAAATCGTAACCTCAAAAAAAAAGGCCTTCAGAATCACCTGATGGGGCTAATTTCAAAGGTTAAGCCAACTTTCAAGTGTCCATTAATTCACCGTGCATTTTAAATAATATTAGAGATAAATTTTACCAGAGAACTTTCAAACCTAGATGAAAGTGTATTTAGCAGCAGGTGTTACTCAGCCGGAGGATGCTTGGATTGAAACGTTCTTAAGTATGAATGATCGAAACTTGTGTAATGGTTAAAATCTAATAAACAATTAAATTGCAGCAATTCATTATTACACAATTAAAAGTTTAATAAAACCATCAAAGGCATTCACTTAAAACACTCTACATGTTAAATGCTTCGACGTCGTCTTAAGGAGGTATCTACACGACAATTTATACTTTTTGCATGTTATAAGACATTAAGTTGCAACGTTATTTAGAGTTCAATGTTTACAATATGTTATGCCATATGTCAGTTAGGTGACTGCCATTCATCTCGATTTAATAATTCTTTTTTTTTAAATGTTATTTTTTTTCCAATGTTTCTTGGATATTTAAAAGTGTAGCATCATTTAGTTGAGCCTTATTTGCTTGTTTGTAATTAAGCACAAAGCTACAC
>NW_013666037.1:396388-420510 GCF_000517525.1 Limulus polyphemus
TATTAAATCACCTTTCAACTGCTACGTATTTAATTAGCAACAATTCATTACTTTAATATTCTTTTCTAGAACATATTTTAAAATAGTATCTTCAACTAACATTGAACTATTATTAAATCACCTTTCAACTGCTACGTATTTAATTAGCAACAATTCATTACTTTAATATTCTTTTCTAGAACATATTTTTAATGTTATGTAAACATAAATATAAAATACAGACATTTTTTTGTGTTTTCATGAGACATGATTCTTGGTAAAAGCCGTTGACTGCTTTCCTATTGATTAAATCTTTTACTTCTATCCTCAGGAAACGGCTTTCATAACCCTGATGAATATTTTGCTGAGATTGAAAAACTTCAGTATCAGGTTTATATATTTGTTTTTCAACACTAAGGATATTTCAAAATTTATCGTAACAAAAAGTGGTAAATTCAATAGAAAAATATAGTTCTAAAAAAAACGTAATTTTACCATCAGGTACAAACTTTAATAAAACAACTGGTAAAATGGAGTGTTTAAACTGTGATATATCGAAAGTATTTTATGTAATATTACCTACCAACATGTGTGTGAGATCACTTCACTACGATCCTTCCTAACGTCTCTACGGGTTATTTTCGGAATGTGATAATCTTTAAGATATGTGATCTAACCAACGCTTTTAAAGAAAGAAATATATCGTTATATAGGTTAACGTTATATTATTGGATATAACAAGGGAATTCCATTTCTGTTTAGGATAATATCAACCACTCTAACACCATACTTCTATTTTGTGTCGTGTAACTAACTTATGTTTTTCATAACAATATATATGTGCAAGGAACTCAACGTCATAAACCCTCAAGTTTAGCCTTCGAGTGTTTTCTTACCGTCAAGTTCATAAACGCAGATTGAGTAACTTACCATTGTAGTGATCATGCCTACGATACCTGCTTAAGAAAGGTTTTGTGATTTTTCAAAACATAATTTACATGTTTACATTATACGCGTGACAGAAAACTTAATGAACTAGCTAACGCATTGGTCGTGCACTCTGTAATAGACTGTACTGGGTAATGAACCAGGCAAGATTTCTTTCACAGTCTGTATTCATTAATGAACTGGCCAAGTTCTCTATATTGGATTTTACTGGCTAATGAATTGATCAAGTTCTTTGAACTCGACTGCATTGGCTACAATAGCTAACGAATTGGCCAATCTCTATGTTTCACCGCACTGGGTAATGATCAAGTTAAGTTCCCTATAATGCTTTGTAGTGGTTAAGAGATTGGTTAAGTTCCCTGTAAGTGATTGTACTGGTTAGTTTATTGGTCTAGTTCTTTGTAATTGACTAAGTGTACTGGTTAATGAACGGTTCGAATTCTCTATAATAGACTATTGGCTAACGAACTAACCGAGTTCTTTGTAAGCGACTGACCGTACTCGCTAATAAACGGTTCGAATTCTCTATAATAGACTTTATTGGCTAACGAACTAACCGAGTTCTTTGTAAGCGACTGACTGTACTGGCTAATAAACGGTTCGAATTCTCTATAATAGACTTTATTGGCTAACGAACTTACCGAGTTCTTTGTAAGCGACTGACTGTACTGGCTAATAAACGGTTCGAATTCTCTATAACAGACTTTATTGGCTAACGAGCTAACCGAGTTCTTTGTAAAGCAACTGACTGTACTGGCTAATAAACGGTTCAAATTCTCTATAATAGACTTTATTGGCTAACGAACTAACCGAGTTGTTTGTAAGCGACTGACTGTACTGGTTAATAAACAGTTCGAATTCTCTATAATAGACTTTATTGGGTAATGAACTAAACGAGTTCTTTGCAAGCGACTCTTACCGGCCAACACAAAAGTTGTTGTTGTAGTTTGTTTTTTGTCTATTTACACTTAACAATATAGGTTTTATGTGTTCAACTTCAATGGAAGTTCTACTATTTTTTGAGTTTTGAATTACATGTTAAATTTTCATTGCGTAGACCTGGTAAAATTTTAAAAACTCCTAATCTAATTATATATATAATAATCCTAAATTTTGTACATTTTTATCGTAAAATCAAAGTTTAAGTTAATTTTACAGCATAAAGTTTCAACATTTTAATTTTTTACATCGTGCAACCATTTTATAATGTTGTTAATATGTGATATATATTTTCTCTTAGAAAACTGGCATTTTCTTTGCTGATAGTTCTAGTCGTTGCTGAAATTCTTTCACATCTTGTCAGCATTTTCCAATTTTGTCTCAAGTAAGTTCTAAAGCTTAACATATTACAATAAAATATTTTCCCCGTTTTTACAGAGAAACGCCTTTGAGGATTACTGCAAAATTTGCTTGTGTTCTTGCAACTAATTTGTGTGACGTAAGTGGTAATAACAAAAACGTTTTCTTTATTCTTTTGAATAAATAATAAGGCTTCTTTCACAATGACTGATTTTTAAGGCTCTAATAACATAGCATATATATATATATGCCAGTTTATTGCAAAATAAAAGCAAAACAACATGAACATAATTATTTTCCAGAAAATGGTTCTTAATGAAATCACATTTAAGTATTTTATGTTGTTCTATTTAATTTTTTCTTCTAATAATTGTTGTTTTCTTTCACTTAGTAAATGTTTTGTCATGAATATTTGGAAAGTATAGGAAAAGTGAACGAAAGTGTTCATGATTTATGAATATCTATAGCTAATGTTGTTTAAAACTAAATAAGTTTAACTCACAGAGTTGTCAAGTCCATGTTTTTGACAATAATTTGGGCTTTCTTTTACTCTTTTCTTTATATTTACAATCACCTTAATATTTGTTTCTATTCAAACTTATTCACAATAATTAGTTAAAAAGTGCCTTGTTTTGGTCATAACAACGTATGTGTCAATAGCGTATCTTTACAAATAACATTATATATCATAAATGTTTGCTCTTCAAGTTCAATTAAAATGCGTCTAAATATGTTATACAATACTATTAATCAGACTAACTTTTCTAGAATAAAAATTAGAACTTTTTATGTTATCCTGAATTCGCATCTACAAGGCTTAAGACTTTCCAGAATAAACATTCTCACTTTTATCTTATGAATGTTTCACCCTTACAAGGTTCAAGACTTTTGGAACAAGCATTATCACTTTTATCGTATATGACTCACCTCTACAAGGATTAGGACTTTTCCAGAATAAACAATAGCACTTTTATCTTATATATAACTCACCTTTACAAGGTTCAAGAATTTTCTAGAATAAATAGTAGCACTCTTATCTTATTTATAACTAACCTCTACAAAGCTCAAGACTTTTCCAGAATAAGTATTAGCACTTTTTATCTCATCTTAAACTCACCTTTACAAGCCTCACAAGGTACACCACGGCCAAAAACTCTCAAGTAAAACAGCTGTCCGGACTCTAAGGTCTGTGATGTCCAGGCTGTGGTGGCTCTGTTGTCTGAACAGCATTCCTGACGTGACGTTACTTCTCCGAAAAATCTTGTGCAACGTCCGTTCTTGTTAACCTTAAACCAGCAGTACCCAGCTGAAGCGATGTAAGAAACGTATAAGTGATAATCAAAAATGTTTCCATGTTTCTTTTCAATTTTGCAATGCACAAACTCAAGATGGCCTAAGAAATCATTTTGGTAAAACATTTACTCAGTTAAAATACAAATCAAACATAATAGTTTCAAATGAAAGATGTGTACAAAATGTTTATATGAAATCATAAACTTAACAAAGTGAACTTTTAAATATTCTAAATTATCAATTCATGATCTAACACTGAAATGAAAGTATGATACACTAGTAAGACATGCAACAATTTACTGTCAGGTGAACACGATACTAAACAATACTTACAAAAGTACTTACCTGATAAAAATTTTATGTTTACGAATTATTGTTGGAAATTTATCTTCAATGTAATAGCCTTTAAAGCAAGACTTTTCTTATTTTCCTTGGCAAGCAAAACGCCATATTTCAACATGAACAAGTTATTCATAATTAGTGTAATATTTTATGTTAACATCCAGCAGTTTAAGAGTGCTCAGGAGATAAATAAATATATTTTTAGATAACAGGAATGCTATCAACATGATCAACTGATGAATAATTAACGACACTACAGGTCATTACACAACTACAATCGGTAATGAATTCTTTAAAAATGGTTTTATAATTATAGTCAACGGATTATTAATGCCTAAACGCAGACCGCTAGTTAGGCAGGCATGTTTTAAACAATTAATACATTTTATTAAAGTATTGAAAATATAAACTAATATAACTATAGAGTTATTTCTCATTTCTTCTCCCACGTTTTTCTCTTCAACGTGATTAGTTTGAATAGTATATGAAAGACTTGCTCTGGAAATATTTTATTTTTTCAGTCAAACAGATTGTTATTTCAACCTTTATTAAACCCAAGTAACTTTGTACTTTTTTACTGCAATTATAAACCAAACAATAAAACTATGTCCTACCGTGTTGACGCCACATATTAATGACCAGATATTATTTAAATATCGACTTGTATTTGCTAGAGATATTAATTTCATAAAATTTTTCATGAAATATGGCAAATGCTCATTTCTTCAAATATCTCATTTTCTTCTCTTCGCCTCTGATTTAAAGAATGAACAATAAATAAAGCATCCCAGACGTGTAGGAAACACAATAAAACACCAAAGAAATGTATCAAAGATACAATAAATAAACCACCATAAAAACGTATAAAAACAAAACGAACAATAAAACACCACAAGAAGCGTATAAAAACAAAACTAACAATAAAACACCACAGAAGTGTATAAAAACAAACAAACAATAAAATACCACAAAAACGTATAAAAACAAACAAACAATATAGCACCATAAAAACGTATGAAAACAAAACAAACGAAAATCCAACACAGATGTATATAAAAATCAAGTTTTTAGTTACTGTTTAAGCAGCAGTCCTAGCATTTTTTTAATACCAAGTTATAATGTTAGTGTTTTAAATAAAAAGACAATCACGTTTTAACACGACGTATTTTCAAAAAAGATATCTCTTTCAACCTACTGAATGAAATCTGCTATGCTATATGGTTATTTCACAAAGCAAGACAGTGTGATTATAAATACTGACATGTATGAATATCCCGAAAAATGATATTTTAAATTATTAAATTCTAAAGAATCTTTTTGTCTTTAAAGCGAAAGAGTTCCATTTTTGATCCAGCTGACTAATTTGGGGAATTTATGGAGCCGCCCAAAAATCAATAATAAATGTTTGAATGAGTTAAATATCAATTTAATTTCTGAATCTGCGAGCCATGACCTGCTGTGTGACGTTTTGTGACTTGTATGTGTTTAAAGTCTGATGCTACCAGGTGAATGGCGTCGAAATATAAAACACTGTATTTTTCAGAGAAGATGAAAGGTTTTCGCTATGCATTGAACACAGAGGACACGGTAGGAAAGTTTAACATGAAAATATAATTATTTGATAAAGAAAAGTTATACATGTAATAACACTAATTCAATTCAACTTTCACTCCAAAGTTCTATAGGTTTCTACATTGCAGTAAGTTTAACTTATAAATCTACTTATAAATAAAACTCATTTCCAAAAAATGTTGAGATTTCCATTTTTCTGTCTGCGAAATTACAGTCAATGAAACGTGCTTGAAAAATCAATGCCGCCAAATAAAAAGCAATAATAATACACTTGTAACATACAATTAGCCCTGTTTCGAAAGAAATAAGCACACAAATCTTTCTATCGTGGTTATTCATCTGTCCCACTAAATTGGCTTTAGTTTTTATTCTGCCTGAAGCAAATGCAGTATTACACAGAAAGGCTCTTTTAGATTTGAAAAAATATGTATATTTTACAATAACGGAATGCCTCATTATAGTGGCACAAGGTGCAGTTTGTACAGAACTTGAACATGTAGAAGCAGCTCCAACTATAGTAACATATTTTATAGTAACATTTTCATTAATGATTTTTATAATGACTCTCAAGTAAATTTCCTAATATCCTAATATCAATTGGCTTTTTATCTTCAGCAAACCCCCCAATGGCACATCGGTATGTCTGCTGACTTACAACGCCAGAAACCGGGTTTCGATATCCGTGGAGGGCAGAGCACAGATAGCCCTTGTGTAGCTTTGTGCTTAATTAAAAAAAACACAAAAAACAAACAAACAATCTTCAGCAAAAATATTCTGTAGAAAACAACAAAATATTAAAAGAGAAAATAAAGAAATATTAGTTTGAAAGTCTTACTCGTGAACACGTGTTCCTCAAATGTATTGAAGTCGTGGATTATGAACCATCGTTAATATTCCTCAAAACATCTTTACTCACTCTATATATGTATCTTCAGTATCTATAGGCTTCCAACCGGAAAAAATATCATCATCTTCTAAGTTCCTCCTTTGTAAAGTTGCATGTCTGCACTCCCAAAATGCGCAAACCACACATTCAAACTTTTCGTCGATATCGATTTTAAAATGCAAAATGCTTCGAATATTGGCAGGTAACATGGTTTTTCATTTTTGATGTGTCGAAATTAAACCTGATGCCTTGTCCATTATCAAACTTCAACTTTACGTACATCCCGCTCATACACTTAAATAAATCCTTCAAAATATAGTAACTTGCCAAAACTTATTCAGAAAAATATTTCGAATTTACATTTAATGATCCATAAATTCTTCCCACTTTTATGTACCTATTTTCGCAGATTTGTACAAAGATTATATATAAATTCCAAGAGGAAAATGTTTTTGTATTGAAAGCCCATTTTCCTTTCTTTTCAGTGATAATAATTAATGCAAACGCATGCTTCAGGAAAAGCCTATTTACTTTTTTATATATTCCAGCTTTTGTTTCATTAAATTTGCAATGGGAAGTCTTCTTAATGTAGGCAATATATTTTGCATTAAAAGCCAGGGAATCCGAAACATTTCTTTATTTTTAGCTAAAGTTTTATATCATTATTTGAGTTACATTTTGTGTGAACACCATACTCGTGTATGGAGGTACGTTATGCTAATATAATAATAAAGTAACATACAACGATTTATAAGCATGATGAAGTGGCTTTATTATTGGGGAACATACAACATGTTTTGACAGAGCATTGGTCAGGTAGAAGACAGACCAATTTTCTGTCGAAACGTATAGTATGTTCCCCCAAAATTTAACCACTTCATTATGCTTATAAATCGTTGTCTGTCAATTTACTATTAAACAACATATTATTTTGGAATGCTTCTCCCTCTTATTTGTTTATATTTAATTTTTTGTTTTAAATTATGTTTCCTTAAGGGTTGAATTGTGTTTAGTGCATGTGAAATTCCATCTTTCGGTCTAAAAACGTCTTAATACGTTATGAACGTTTAAATCATGTGCAACTCCACCTTTCGGTTCCCCCTAGTGGCTCAGCAATAAGTCTGAAGACTTATAGCGAGAAAAATAGGGTTTCGACATCCTTGGTAGGCACAGCACAGATAGTCCTTTGTGTAGCCTTGTGCTTAATAACAAACAAAACCATTTTTCAGTCTCTATACGTCTTAATACATTAAGAATGTTTTCATCGTAGCTCATTTGAAATTCCATTTTTCAGTCTCTATACGTCTTAATACATTAATAATGTTTTCATCGTAGCTCATTTGAAATTCCATTTTAAGTCTCTATATGTCTTAATACATTAAGAATGTTTTCATCGTAGCTCATTTGAAATTCCATTTTTCAGTCTCTATACGTCTTAATACGCTTGAATGTTTTAATCGATACAGCAGAATCGCAATCGTTCACAAAGAGCACTTTTTTATGCCTTTCTAACAAAGGTAAATTTTAGAAATTATGAGTATGCACTGACAGCAATGTGTTTCGTTAACAATTAGTCAACGTACTCTATAAACCCTCTTAACCCTCTTTTCCATATCATTTATCATCTTGACTAAAATATATCAGGTAACTTCATTTTAAATCATTTCCTCAAAAAATGTATAACTAAAATCCGACTACAGTTTTGAGAGAAGAACCTATTTATGCACTTCGATCTTCTCATTTCAGGAAGTTAAAAGGAAACACACCATAATGACTTTCTGCATTAGGTTTTTTGTTTTTACTTCAATATTAACGTAACAGCTAGTTCAATGGAACAATAATGGCAAAATTATCATAACAAGCTTATCACTACAAGACATGTCAATGTGCAACAGAAACTCAGTAACACATAACAATGTAAATAGTAGCTCAGCAACAAAAAGCGATGTCAACAGAAACTCAGCAACACAAAGCAATGTCAACAGAAGATCAGAAACACAAAGTAATGTCAACAGAAACTCATCAACACAAAATAACGTTAGTATATACCCAGCAATAAAAAACATTGCTAGTAGAATCTCAGGTCCACAAATACAATGTCAACAGAAACTCACTTAAAAGCACAAGAGAATTTCAAAATAACCTCACTTAGCAACACAAGACTACGTCAACAGAAACTCAACAACAAAAACAAAGTTAACTTAATATCAACAACTAGTTTGCTGTCTACATACATACTTGGATCAACTGTAAGAAATATACAAATCAACATTTTTTGCCAATACTGATATGACTTATATATTCTCTCTCTCTGAACAAAACCTAAGCTGTACATGTCAAAAGTAGCTGTCAAACTATAAACAGTTTCATGTAAATAATATTTGAGGAATTTATCACTAGTTGAGAAGAACTGGAATGTATTAGACGAACCAATGTAGATGCCTGAGTTATATTTCTAGCTTGAAAGTGTCAATAACTATTTAGAATGAAATAATTTAACTGCATGCCAGAAACGTAGAAACAAGATTAAACATCAATGCTAGAACGCTATCTTTCAATCTCTCTTGATACTCTTTGAATGTGTTAAGCATACACCAAACAACTGAAAAAATCTAGGTTCAAGATAAATGTCTGTTTCCGTGGGTGTTTTTGTATTGTTTTCAAATAATTTTACTAATGGTTTGTTCTGACTTTTCGTGTTTAGTGTAGTGTATTACCTAAGCATAAATTTTAAGTAATTCTGTCTCTTTATAAAAACAATGTAAGAAACATCTATTTCCAATATTCCAACCAAAGACAAAGGTCAAAGGCCACCGACCGCTATTTGGCCGAATGCCAACTTATAGGTCGCCAGGCTGTCAAGTCGAAAAAAAAATTAAATACACACCACGTTTTAGCATAAACATGTGCTGTTTTCAGCCTTAACATACACCACTTCCCGGACAGCATGCTTTCTAGTAATCAAAATATGCTTACTGATGAGTTGCGAAATATGACCCAAAAATTCAAAAGCCAGTTGTACAATTCAAAGAATATTATTTCCTTAACCATTCTCACAGCTTGGGAGGGCTGAAAGATCTGGATGTTTAGAAATATTTGTTACTATAAATCTGTACTTACCGTAAAGGCAGACCTTACACAAATTTTATGAATGCAAAGTAAATTTTCGAAATTGTTGACTTCTGAGATGCCAAAAACTACAATTCTTGCCTTCTTCAGTAAATATAACTCAAGTTTATGAACCCTGTAATTCTGTATTAGATAATGTTTTTGTAAGGCCATGCAAGTTTCTAATACCTTACTTATGTACTCCATGTGAAACTTTTGTTGTTATTCCTAAGAGCACTAAATTGATTTTAAAGATTATTGCAAGTAGAAACTAAATATTATTAGTATTACTATATTTGGCGTATATTTGACTTTCAGCCAAACTATTTCTGTTCCAAGTCATATACAAACTTCCGAAATATTTCATTCTGCGACCGATAGGAATAGTCTCAACGTTTTGAGTAAAATTTGTGAGAATCATGTATCACTACAAGCACTATGGAGCCTCGTTACTTTGTTACCCTGATTACGGACAGGTAGTAAAACTATAAAACTGTTTTTTGTTATGTGTTATTCTCCCTTAAACTATCAAGTGTTTAAGAATTTTATCACACCCGAATGTTAAAAAACCGTAGTCTTATAAAAATATATACAATTGCCGTAAAAATATCACAGAATAGAAAAATCCCACGTGATTACAATTCATTGAGTAACAGAACTAGATAATTTTAATTTATAGTTTTGAAATTTTATAATTTTGCTTAAAAATTGGCTTTTTTTAAATAGATTTATCAAGTATATTTTCTAATGCATTGTTACCGAATTCAATTTTTTTTTTTTGCTATTCTCCAATTGTTAAACAACCACATATGTATTGAAATTGAAAGTTAATCAAACTGCACTATAAGATAAGAAATAAACATGTATTTTTCTTTCTTTTCTCTCCTAAAACTAGAAACTGCAGTTTGCGTGCGAAAACCAAGACGTCATAAACACTCATTACGTAGCCTTAGATTCCGATAAGAAACGATTTACATTAACTTAATCCCGAGCGCTTTTCACTTTCTATCGTTATCTTATTGGTCGAGTGACAATTAACTATCGACTAGAAAGTGCAGTTTGTGCAATGAATGCGATTTATCTCGCGAAATCTAACATAGATCTTTACCTGAAACAAAGATTATATTTTAACCATTAGAAAGTTGTATAATTTGTTTCGTTATAACTACAAACGAAATTACGTGACAGAGAATAAAGCAGGGTGATTGAAACAATACAATAATATCCAGTCACAGAAACATACACGCACATACCCACATTGTTAATAATTAATAGATTTATTATTAAATGTTCATAATATGGGTGTAATGATAGTTGATATCAAAATTGTTGATTAATTACATTCTTACAGTTTTACATTGTGACACTGCGTTTACCAAAAAAAACAGACATACCTAGTTGTCCTTTTTTATGTAAGTGCGCAAAAGCAAAATAGGTTACAAATATTAACAAATAATTAAGACATGAGAATTAATTACCATGGAAGCCTGTTATCAAATGTTATCTGGGTGTGAAGACACGAAATTGGGTGCTCGATTTCATCAGTCTCACCAAATTTTAGATTAGAAGATAACAGCCGACTGAGTTTTACCAGTGGAAGATTCCTTGATAATTTCTATTTATATAGTTTCTTGTATTTGTTATTAATCAAGCAAAGCAACACAGCGGGCTATATGTGCTCTGCTCACACCCGCAACACGAATTTTAGCGTTGTAAGGAGTGAGACTTGCCACTGAGCTAACCGGGGGTTGGGGGGAATCTATATATGATAAGATCCAACGTGGAAAGTAACTTTGTCCATATATTAATTCGTACGCGAAGCATTATCTGTAACAGAGTCTTTCTCAAAGAAAACTAAGTGAAAAAAGAACAGTTCATTGTTGTTGCCCGATGAAGGCTTCGGTAAGATGGCTGAAAGCTGGCAAATAAAAGCATTTTAACGTAGAGAAAAGTTCGTGGATAATTAATTCTACATGAAAAGAGAACAGTTGCCATAGCACTTCAGAAAAAGTGGCCTTAGACATAATTTTTATAAAACAAAATTAATAAAATTGAATAAATGAAAAATATATTATGGAAAGGAGATCATATTCATAGCTAAGTACGATTTAATCAGAATTGTTTTGGATATGTTAAACCTAGGTATGATTCAGTAGTGACTGATGTGGAAACACAAGGTAAAGAATGAACAATTTGCGATTTCCTGTTAGCATTGTGATGTCGTACACGAAGTTTAGTTTAAACATCACCCACGCCTAAAATATTATCGTGTTTGGTGAAACTATCATGTAAAACCAAGTTTGTGCTTAGAGCTCAATTATGTGATCTCACTTAAGTAGAAAAAAAATGAGGTTCGTTGTGAACTTGATAGAGCATTAAAAGCACTTAACGTACAAAAATGCTGATCTGTTTACAAGGGTCTCTTGCCATCTATTGGAGGCAATTTTAACTATTTCGATGATACAAATTTTACTTGATCGATAAAGTAGATAGATTTGTATATTAAGTTTTCTTTTTTATTGCTTTTTAAATTATTATTTAATTCGGAAAATCGTAAAAAGCTATTCTCAAGTGCATGGAATTATAAAAGCATGTATGGAATGTAACATTTATGGTATGTATGTATCTTTTGTCGCAAATCTATTAAAATAAGTTTGAATTTATTTTTAGCTAGTATAGAGGGAATATTTGCTTTACATCATGTGTGGGAATACTCAGATAAATATTGAAGCTTTTGTTGGTTTTGCTTCAAATTTATGTGCTTTATTACCTTTTCCAGGTAAATTTGTAAAAACACTTATAAGTTTTCTTTCCCGTTGGTTTTAACAGACAAGAAAGAACTCCATAATCATTATCCATATTTACAGGGTTTTTTTTTCCTACCATGTTAAAGAATAGAGTTTTATAATTCTAATTATAGCTGTTAGTCTACAGAGAAAGATGTTAAGTAACTCTCTGCTCTTTACTTTATGTGAAACAATATCATAAGTTTTGTTGAAGCTTATAGCTCTTTGAATGCAAACGAAGTAAAACTTTAACGACTTTTTCTCATCTTAACCCCATATCCCAAACATACTTTCTCTTAAAATCATCTGCCAAACAGATGACGAACAAAGTGCTTACTTACAGTTGGATCCCATCTTTATTTACAATAATGCTGAAATTAAATGCTGTACACTTTTGTTTGATTTTAGTAACATGTCGATGGTGTAATAATACTATGCAAACTTGCTCACTTCGTTTCGCAGGTTTGAGGTAACTAAGGGATAAGTTCCCGTATAAATGTACGTCGGGTTGAAACGGAGATTTACTCAGCTCGTCCCTAACGCTAAAAGCCAGGTTTCGATACCAGTAGTGGGGAAATTACAGATAATCTATTCTGTGGCTCTGTGCTTAACAACAAACAAACAATTTGTTTCTCTGCCTGTCTGTCAGAATTCAGCTTCCAAACTCAGAATACACAATAAAAGGTAATTATCTTGTGTCTTGCTCTTTTGCATTTTTTTTATAATACGTCAATTTTTTTTCCGGAAAATTGAATTTTAGTTTTCGAATGGACAAAAAATGAAGTTCAACAAAAGCTTTCGTGTATGGTAGTGCTTGATTAAAGTGGGTGAATGAGTTCACAAACAAAGCATGAATTTTTAGCAAAAATGTATTATTTTATAATATGATATAGGGAAAATTCATTGACTAATTGACGTTTCATTTTAAAGCTGAAGTTTATACATCTTGGATTTAATAATAACCGTTAGATGGTAGAGAAGCAAGAAAGGGTAGCTGGTATCTAAAGCATTTATGAGCATCAGTGGGAGGAATTTATTCAGATTTATTAGATTTCTGGCAAAGGATCAAAGAAAATAACATTTCTGTACGTAACATTATCAGTGGAATTTGTCCAATGCTTGGCAACAGCAGGCGGTGGGGACAACCACAAGATTTAGCTTTGCCCAATTTGTTGGAAAATATCAGGTAGGGGTAAAAATGGTGGGTAACAAACTAGACCACAGTGGTAAATGAAATCGTACTTCATCAGGAATAGAGAGCTGATCAACAGCCGATCGTAAATGCCAAACTCTGGTGGCTAGTCATTGGCTGAAAGACCATCAGAAGAAACGAGTCCTCAATGTGTCGGAAAGTAGAAAGGCATGTCTCTGTCTGCCCCTGTTTCTTGAATTCTGTCTGGGCTTGGTTCGATAGTGTCAGCTTAAACTTAGGAAACAGCTGGGGTTATGGTAAGAATGTCTGTGGGTGTTACTGATTCTATAGTCCTTTTTTTTTAGTTTATTGAAAGAATTCCTACAATGACTCAACTTGCTTCACCTTTAGGTTCCATCGAGCTTCGCAATGTAAGAAGACGAAAGCTCACTAAGAGGAACCTAGTTTGAAAAGAAAATCTTAGGTGTTAGAGTTCTGAATCTTTTCATTGCTTCATGATCTGCTTTTTCAAACAGTTTGTTGAATACATACTGTGTAAAATGTTTAGGTTTACGTGCTTCTCAATTGATTCACGTGATTCACAACGATCAGGTCTAGTTTGTACTTTTCACTTAACAGACTTGTATTTTGGTCTATTGGTTGTTGAAATGCACATTGTATTTAATTCTTATTTATGTACTTTAAAATTTCCGACAAGCTCTATGGAACCCGTGGTCGTTTTACACGCATTTGTCTAAACTGTTTATGCAACAAACCAGTTGTGCGTCCAAATCTTTGTTGGTTCAGGTCCCTAATAACAACAAAAAACAATGCAACTAACCTCACTAATTCTAATTACAGAAAATTAGGGCTTTTACCCGACTCCTTTACCAGTTTTTTTTTTTTTTTTGGTACACGAACTGTTGTAACAGGGAAATACTTACAATTACTGAACATTATGTAATATGTGTACTCCGCTGGTATAGAAAGTGAACATTATGTAATATGTGTACTCCGGCGGTATAGAATGGTTTTAACACGAATCAGCAATTTGAGAGATAAGAAATGGTGCTTTCTATTTAAAGAGATGTGTCTAAAATAGGTTTTGCTTTGGATGCCTCTTCTTAATGTAATTATATTTCTGTATCATATCACGTCTGCTTTGGTATTATGACATGATCTTCATTTAAAGTTAAAACATGCCTCTCTGTGCTTACATTAGCTATAATATTTCAAGAATCTGGTTATGTTATACGTCTGGTTATAAGTCAGTGCTAGCTGTTCTCAGAACTTAATTTGCCCTTTCTATAGATTATGTGGTAGCACGACTGAGACCTCTTAATCTGAGCATAGATATCACTTAGAATTAACTTGTTTCTTAATTTTAGTCTTGAGATTTATCGTCCGTAAGTTTACCAGTTGGTTGTTATTCCTGTTTCTAACAAATCTCGACCCAACTCTTACACAGTTTGGGTATACAAACGAGCAGATATACTGACGATGAGTTTTGATTAAACATAGAAAACCACTGTTACAATAAGAGCTTTAAAAACTGCAAGCAACAAATGGGGTTGAGTGTTAGTTTTTTTACCATTAACGGGATCTTTATACAATTTACTTACTCCAAAATAAAACAGGATTAAACCTAATCCATTTGAAATGTCAGAAGTGCCACACCTTTTAAATAATATGAATAAGTTTCTACTTCTTTAGATAGTTTAAACCAAGTCCAGCTGACATTACTATCATATATACAAAAAACAATCAAATAATGGCGTTTAGAATGGTTTTACATGACCGACCTCTAGTTTTTATGGTCAGATTTTAAGCTATTAAGTGCTTGACAAAATAATTTATATTTGTTTTCGAATATTCGCACAAAACTACTCAAGAACTATCTGCACTAGCCGTCCCTAGTTTTTTAAATGACAGCCCAGAAGGAAGGCAGCTAGCCAGTAGCACCCACTGCCAATTCTTTTGTCTGACTGAATAGTGGGATTCTATCGTCATCCTTATAACGCAATCATGATTCAAGAGTGTAGAACGTGATGTTTTTTTCTTAATGTAACCGGACACACAGATCACTACAGCACGCTAACAATTTGATCACGCTCAGCCCATTACAATTTATTTGAACAGAGGTTAGAACTTACAACCCTTTTCAAACATCAGATGTTTCTATTAGGAAAAAAAACTACCTTCATTTACTTTACATGTTTTAAAAGTAAAAAACTGTTGAAGCTTACTGCATCTTTTGCTTAAGTGAAAATTTAAATATATACTTATATTGTAAATTTATATTTCGAAATTTGCATTTTTAGCAACATTAAATTCTGACCAGTGTTAACGATCATTTTAATTTTACGAGTGTAAACAAAGGAATGCTTTGGAGATAATTGTTTCTATTGGCACGCACAAAATACACGAAGCACTAACATTGAAAAATAAAACAAGAACTGTAACGTAAATGACGTACACAACACGAATAATGGAAATATTTGTGTATTGTGGATTAAAGTGCTTAAATCAATTCGTTCGGCAAATATAAAATAACGCTGGGTAATGCGAAGTAAACATATAACATCTACACGAAGCAACACTTAAATAAAACATAAACATTACGAAATTAAATGAAATAGGTTACACCCATTAGCAATCTTATTCAATAACTCCATTGATAACTTATTGTACTCAGTTGAACGTCTAGATCGTGTAATTAAATTACTATATGCTCTTTCAGAAAACCAATAAAATTTAGAATTTTAGTTTCCATGTTTTCAAACAAAAGAGAAGGAGCTTAAACATGATTGCGTTCGTCAAACTGATGTATTTCTCACATTTTTGTTACATGATTTTACATTTGATGCAGATCACGAGCAGAAAGTTAAAGTTATTTCGGCTAGGTGTCTGTTAACATACTGATTATTGGTAATGCTAGAGCAACGGTTCTCAATCTGAGATGCGCGTGCTCCTTTCAGGTGTTCTGAAGAAAGGTTGCATGATTACGGAAATGAAGCAGTAGCACGGTATATAGATACCATTGTAGTCCACCAAGATATAAAACCCGGGAACAATAAAGTTTGAGATCGTAAGGAACTTTCTTTTTGTATTCGAGTTCAATATATTCCCTGACAGAGACGATCTGTAACAGTGTCATAACTGGAACGTTTTGGATGAGAAGACTCACGCATAGGATGTTTGTCTTCATTACAGAAATTTTGTAAAATATTAACAATAATTCAAGTAGTTTTGTTACATAAAGTGCCAAAGAAAACTTTATAATAGATAAGGATTTCTACATCAAAATCATGCCATTAAGGATAATACATTATAAGTATGGCCCCAGTTTTCAATGTCACTAGTTTTAGTTTTTCATTGGAACTATAGGTTTCACAAACTGCGCCTTTTTCAACCAAATACCTGGTATGTGACACAGTAAAAAAGCCTAAAAAAGAGAATAAGATAATGCGAAACATTTTTATTTTGACTATTTTAATAAATATTGTTGTTTTTGTTTTCATAGTGCAAAACTACACATTGGGATATATGCACACTGTCCACTGTGGGGTATCAAACCTGCATTTCAGTACTGTTACTCCCTAAACATACCACTGACCCACCGGGGGGGGGGGGGGCTTTATCAAATAAAAACTCAATAGAATAAATGATTTATGGTCAGTATGTCCGTTAGAGGTTGTTGTTACTACTGCAATGTAAACTTGGAGCTGTTGCTGTTATTCAAGACGTTCTTTTCACATTTTTTTCAATTGTACAAACTTTGAAAAGTGAGTACTTCACTTTTGAATAAGACAATAACAGCTACAAACGCTTCATAATTTTATTAGGTTATGTATACAACTCTGTACATCTGCTATCTGTTTGAAAATAAAAACAGAAAAGACGTAAAGTCAGCTTCCCAAGTTGAGTATAGAGAATTCCGCTGAAACAAGCGATCTTGACGTTTATAAGCCCTCTCTACAAGGGACATAGAATTATTCGACAGCATTCCCGTTGTACACGAAAATTCCTTGAAACTGAATTAAGAATACAGTCGGTTTGTTTTCTCACTCATAAGTATAATTCTCTTTATTTCATTGTCATCTAAGACGTTCATTATTCTACGTGGTTCTTGTACTTCTACGTCTATATTCACTCTTATTTGTAAGTAAAAAACTATTAAGTAGAAAGATATTTCTGAACTAGTAAAAAGTTGCTTAAACCTATTTTTGTGCGGAGGTCATGGATCATTTAGAAGTTATTTCTTCGTGTACTATAAGGCAGTAAATAAATTATTCCTTCTATTATAATCCAGTGAAATAAACCATATTTATAAACGTTGTTATAAAACACTTATAAGTTTATTAAACTTTAAAATAGCCCAAAGTCATAAAAATATTCATTGCGATTTATTTAAACGAATAGAAGTGTCCATGGAACACTTGATTTTTTTTTCTTTGTTACATCCAGAATTTAATAAGCGTTTCATGTTTTACTTAATTTTTAAAGATATTTCGATTGTATGGAGGCTTTACTCTTCCAAGTACTAAGCAGCTCACACGAAACTTTATATAAAGAGGTTGAATACCTTACATTTAAACGATTTTGGACCCTCACTTCGTCGTTACAGTCCATGTCGCAAACGTCCGGTCATGCTCTACCTGATGACCGTGCACGTTCACAATAGCCCTGCAACATAGTTTTAATTTCAGAAGGCTCTGTCGTAAGACTGTCATGCTAGAAGCACAACTATTATCTCTGCTTGCTTTCTATAAAGCATCTAGAGTACGAGGACAACAATTTCCTAACACCCGTTTCAACAATCCGATCGCACAGAAATATATAGGCGCTGCTTCCGGCGAATGAAGCGGTATATCGTATGAAGTACCATAAATACACATTTCATTCTTCAGCTGCTTGAGGTATGCGACAGATGAAAATGGACATGTCGTGGAAGTAAATTATGTACACGTTACTTGTTATCCTTTGAATTATGTTTCTACTGGTCCTGGGGCACGTGAGTAGCTTTTGCCACTGACCTTTGTGTTCGTGGATTTTTCACCTGTTATAAAACGCCGCACTTTGCTCACCACAACTGGAGTATAACTTCTTGTAAGTCGGAAAGGGCTGTTACATACCTTTCCCAAGAGCGATCAATTTTCAGTGGCATCACACTACCTACGAAACGCCAAGTACTATCAAATGTAGTTCTGATGTATGGCGTTACACCACAACATTACATTGGCTGTGGGTGTCACGTAACTTGTTGATTTACTTATTCAAAATAATTTCAATATAGCGTACTTAACCCTGTACATTTGTATATCATATTATTGTATCTCTATTGATTCAATTGCTTGTTTACTTATTCTTGGCTTTGTGTTTTAAGACTTTGATAACATTTCTTACGGTGAAATAGCGAAAAAGAGTAGAAAAAAACAACTTCTCGTTCAAATACGCTAAAATTCACACACATTGTAGACAGTGGATATAGTTGATAACTGTGATTTAATCCTATGGTTTTTAACGAATGAAATGTTAAGAATCACTATACCGATGTTCCGGGATAAATAGGACAGACCAGCATACGGGACTGATCACGTAGGGTTTTTCTAATAACTGTTTTAGTTTGTAGAGTAATAATTAGCGAAATACTTTAGACATAAATTCATACTAAAAGTCAACAAATGATGATATGATATTCATCCAGTTTTAAGGTGAAACTTTGTGTGGGTAAAGAAATGCATCAAGAAATTCAGAGTATTCATTAATAAACTAAATATAAAATTACGCACACCAGTTAACAAATAGCTCTCTTCGAGAACTATAGCTATCAAAAGTAAAAATAGGTGATATATGATAAGACAAAAATTGGTCAAATTTATTATCACTGTAAAACAGGCTGCATAATAGTCAGCAGAGATTTTTTTGATGATATCAAAGTCAAAATAACATGTTTCCAAGTAAGAAGTGTATCTTTAGACAATGTAAAAAAAAAACTATATAAATGTAACAGCGACTAAGGAACATATTTTTCAAATGTCATTGAATATTTCTAATATGCAGAGTCTTGCCATTTCACCACTTGCAAGAATAGCCTGCAAAGCGGCATGTTTGGATATCATATGTTAACAACACACGTCCAAGCCGTCTCTTGAAAACTTTCACCCAGCAAAAAGTGAGTTATTACGTTATGCACTAGAAATGTCACGTGACCTCGTGATGCGTTAGATGTTTGTTTACAACGAGACTACAAGATGCACTATTTCTTAGTGTAATGAGCAAATACTGTGACGTCTTCATGAATTACTGACTACAAGTGAGAGAAGTGTCGTATTACCTTGTGAGGCTCGGTTTCAGATTATCAAAACAAACCCATTTGTTGGGCAAGATAATATTTCTTTACAAATACTTATACATATATATATATTGCTTAAAATTATCATTGAACCCAAGATGCAAACTATAGTTATTTTTTAGCTATCTTCCGATTCTTATTGTTCACTAACACCATTTCACCGGTGGCACGGCATGGTGTGAAAAACGGTTTTGTTAAAGATTTTTCTCCAGAGCCTGTATGTTTTAAACTAATTCTTTGCCTAGGAATTATTCTCATTTTGTTATTTGTTTTCCGCTTGTAAAAGATAAAATTGGAACCATCACAGTCTAGAAATTTAAGGGATATATTTTTCAGTTTTGAAAACATATTAAAGCATTCAGAAGTATCATTACAATGAAATCTGAAGACATTTTATATATTAATTAATCAACATTAATTATAAAAAGTTTTCACTTTTAAAATTATTGAATTAAATGCATCTTTTTCAATGAAACTAATAAGAATAACTGACAACTTATACCCTCAAAAATGTTTTGGAACTAAACAACTGATAGTGTCTTTCAATTTATTAGTACACATATTATACAAGATAGATATAATGGGCTTTTTTAATATCATAAATATATATAGGTTTCAAATTAGCCCTACTACTTGAGGAATATTAACGACAAAACAGGTACACTGAAAACTAGGAAATAGAAAGTGTTTTCAATTCATCAGAGTCAAAGAAGAGAGACTTTCTAATATTTTCAGTGACACCTGCACTCGACTCGCAATCTGAGGGTCGCGGGTTCGAATCCCTGTCACACCAAACATGCTCGCCCTTTCAGCCGTGGGGGCGTTATAATGTGACGGTCAATCCCACTATTCGTTGGTAAAAGAGTAGCCCAAGAGTTGGCGGTGGGTGGTGATGACTAGCTGCCTTCCCTCTAGTCTTACACTGCTAAATTAGGGACGGCTAGCACAGATAGCCCTCGTGTAGCTTTGCGCGAAATTCAAAAACAAACAGTGACACCTATATAAAATTAGGCAGCGTTTAATGTTGAGTAATTTAACAAAATAATAAGATATTTGAGCTTTCTATTAAAAAGGCCCCCTGTTTATTAAAGAGCAAACGAATTACAGGAGTAAACACAAGCAAATTCTTGTTGTGCCTTCTTTATAGTTATTATAGATAAACCAGTTTTGTGGTCCTTTTGATACTTACAAGACTTGAACAATCTTTATTATCCTTACCCACGATCTATTTTTAGTTTTATGCTCTGACTCTTTACTCTTAGAAAACCTGCTGTATGTTCACTGTGTTCAGAATTAACAATACAAAATGTCAGCGTTTAACTTTGAGATAAGTGAAACACGAGAGGTGACACTTGAGATCGCCATTATAAGCAGCCTTTTTTTCTTCAATACACCAAAAATAAAGCTAAGATCAACAAACATGTGCCTACGAAAAACAATTTTCAACTGAACTTTCGCGTTTAATAACATGACTACAAATCTCATAGTTTTGTAGAGCAAACCGAACTTTGTTATTATAAGCGTTATGTTGTATTTTTATCTATCTTGTTTTAAGTTTTCTCGAACTAAAAATAATCCGGTTGAATGCTTGTCATAACTGAATGTCTAATATTATAAAGTAATATTGATCATTGGTGTAAATTTCATAACATAAAACCCTTACCTTCTGCCACTATAATAAACAGCCACAAGGCTGCGAAAGAATAGAACACCACCATGAAAGGGTGCATAATACACGTGCTTGGAATCTCTGCGTCTTTCCACAGCAACCTGCTTCTAGTAGTTCAATCTGTTACTGAGCGATCAATTCCTCTAGTTGTAGTATGTATCAACAGCATAGTACACAGGCGCGCACAGAAGGCACGTGATCCACTGGAGGTGTGGCTAGGAAAGATACGCCTATTCATTCATTGCTTTTATATTAGAAGTTATTTACTTAATTTCACCCAAGGAAAACTGTAAACGTAACAAAGACTTTTAAGGTGGTAACACTTTCCTGATTACGATTAATAAGGGTAAAAACAATAGTTTATTGACTAATGCTGTTCTAGCTTCGGTAATTACATCTTTGTCTAAATGTATTCCTGTGAAGATAAACACCCTGTGTATCTTCATTTGTGATATGCGCACTATAAAACGAAGGTACCTCGTTTTCTAGACATCAGTCTGACTTTAGAATGTTATGATGGCATCAAACATTATTAATAGATATTGCTAAGACTCGAGAACTGTTTGATAACTTGCACACACAGCATATTTATATATCGCAGAAAATGGTATGTGTGAAAATATTGCTGTTTTTCATAATGTTACGTCTCCGTTTGTTAATTAACTTTCCGTAACTTCGTTCCGACGAAATTTTAACAACACAAGTCTTTACTTAATAAAACTGGTTTATTCTTTCCGAATATAACTTTACCGATACACTCAACTTCAACAATCGCGCTAAACAAACACTGTAACAACGAACGTCTACAATACTTCTGACTGCAGTTCAATCACTCACTATCTACACACACATTACACACATTACCGCGTCACGTTGTCCCTCTCTTATATATACCCGACTACCCTATATCTAAATACTAGAGCATTCGCCAAAGTACAGGATAGTTCTAGAAACGTGGCGTCACTGTAGTCATGTGACTCGCTGACGCAACACTAATGTTTGTAAAGTTTCCTGGCTTTAGTAAAGAGGGTGCTTTTTATTTAACTTTTTTTCAAAACTTTTAAAAATTATGTTAAAAAGGACGATTCATACAACCACACAGCATATGCCCAATACGTGACATCCACTATCCAAAGTTATATTTACGAAAGAAAAAGCCATTAAAGTAGATTTATTAAAATATTTCCTCATCAGTAACGTTCTGATACCATAAAGTAATGTTTAATATTCAGTATTAGTTAAGTAACATAAAACCTTTACCTTTTACCACGAAAACTTACAATGGACAAGCACAATGTGAAAATCACACATGGTGATTGGTAGTAATATTCCTCATCGAACTACACTCGTCATAAAGTTAGAATTATATATATTTTATGTGTAGAACAAAGAATTGTTGTTAATATAATTAGGGTTAAAGCATTAAATTAGGATTATATACGAACTGGGGAGGAGATTGGAGACATAGCCTCAGAATAGAAAATTATTGTTGCCTTAAACTGCTGTCCATCATCCATACGATCTTTGGTATGTTGTGCTTTTAACTAGTCAGTTCTAAGGTTACAAGATAATTACACCTGTATCAGTTTTTTTAGATTTTATCTTTTAAATACACTATTAAAATAAACAATATAGAACCATTAATACTGTGTCTGAAAGTTGTCTTACCTGTTGGCCTACTTTCGACCGTGTTATCCTACCAGTTGAAACAAGTACGTCTGATTACTGCTTTAAATTAAACTAGTTGAGCCAGGAAAGAATGAACTGAGTTATAAGCAAGACTTAAAGGGCTAGTAAACGATTTCGGGTACTGTAATTAAAATCGAGGGCTGGTTTTAATATGTGTATGGCAATGGATTCTTTGATGAATAGTTTTGTTTGTTTGTTGAATGTCGCGCAAAGCTACTCAAGGGCTATCTGCGCTAATCGTCCCTAATTTTCAAGTAATAAATAAGAGGAAAGGTAGCTATCAGCATCACAAACCACTAACTCTTTGGCTACTCTTTATCAGCGAATAATGAAATTGAACTTCACATTATAACACCCACGCGGCTGAAAGGATGAAGATATTCAGTGACGAATTTCGATTCCGCGACCCTCAGATTGCTGGTCCAGCGTCCTAACCGCCGGGCTTATGGATAGTTTTTCGCTCATTTTAAGACTTACGGTTAAAAGTGAAATGCTACTGACTGATCATGGTTTGATAGGAAGGCAGTTAGTGGTGTCTTATGACAGTAATATTTACGCTAAAAGATTTTAAAGATCTCGCCTAGCCTAGCCTTTAGCCAGTTAGTTCTGAGCATTGTGGCCAGTAAATATTAATACTCAACGAGCAAGTGTTGATTTTTATTAATTCCTTTCTTATATCTAACGAAACCTGACGTATGACAACTAAGTGCGGAAGTATTATAGACGCAGTAAATTCCTTAACTGAGGGATTGTTGATCCGAGGGGTGATGAGTTATGTATATACTGCTGAATTGTGGCTGCGTCTTTCAAATTTTCAAGGAATTTCATTACGTTATAATTCTTAATTGAACTTCAGTAATTCTTCAAGAATAAGTTTAAAGTTGAGTATTTTAAGAGCTTCAGTTGGTCACACATATATATATATACATATAGTTTAAATATTCTATTTAAATTTTCTTATATAAAACTGTTAAAATGCACGTTAAAGCCGCCATAAGCTGTTTACGTATAAACCAACTAGTTGAATTAATAATGGCTGGAGACGGCTAATAGGTAGTAGTAGA